>NC_072432.2:3970729-4275208 GCF_028878055.3 Symphalangus syndactylus | reverse complement strand
GAACATCTTAAATACTTAGAGGCTTATCTGAAGTTCACATTTAAATAGGTGCCCTGTAAGTTACCAGGCAATCCTGTCCTAAAGGAATAATATTCAAATCTCTCTTTAGCTTTTCCTCCAAATGTTGCTTAAAAATTTTCTGGGAAAATCATTAGTTTTATCTCCAGAAGCAAGACACTGTTGTCAGAAAAGGATGGGTTTCATTTTCTATTATTTTCATGTACTTGATTATTTATGATATTAGAACTGGGATCTCAGGAGTGGCCTTGTGTAGCAATCAATGGTGGCTGACCATTGGTTGCTCTTTAGGAAAAAGGGTCATAAGCCCCCTTTTGCTCACTTCCCTGCCCCTTGAAATTAACTTATTGATTTAAATTAAAAGCATTGCATGCCTACTCTACGATGAATATTGTGATGTCAAGAATCCCAAACAAGCAGCAAGATTCTGTCCACCAGAAATGTTAAGCATATGTAAACCGGAGGCGGGCGACTGGGAGGTACCAGAATATGCTCTTTGTATTGATTTTAGTACCTGAACTTATGTGCTTTAATTGAGTTATACTTACCTATAAATTGATGCTCCCATCATTGAAAACAGCTTATGCTGTTACAGAATACATTGCGTAAGTGTATGGATTCCTTTACAGTCAACCAAAGGGTAAAGGTGACATGAAGAAGAAAAAATACGCTAACTAAATGAAAATTGGGAGTCATAAAAACATTTTTATAGAACTATAGAAATGATCTAAATCTCTTTTGGTGGGCTTTCTTTGCATCAGTACTACAAATGTTGGATTGTCCCAGCTCTGTCCTCAGACATCTCTGTAATCAGTATCTTGTCAGAGATCCCTGAAGAGGGGTTCTGGAGAGCCCTGGAAGGTTCTTGAGACCTCTCGAGGCAATCCAAAATGTCTTCCCGAAATGCCTTGGCCCATCATTTCACTCAGATATCTATATAAAGTCTCCCCTTAGACAGATCTTCTCCGACAACCCATTAGAAAATAGCAGCCTCTGTTACTTCATCACCTTCCCTACTTCACATTTTGTATAGTTCTGTTGCAACCTGAAATAAAATAATTTAAACCGAAATATAAATAGCACATTTGTTTATATTGGGTTTCCCACACAAGCTCAAAGAATGTAAGGACATGTACTTTTGTTTATTACTTTATCCCCAACACATTCAATAGTACATACCATATTGCATGTCTACAGAAATCGTTTGTAATTTTTTGTACAATGAATGTATTTTATCTGATAGTTTTTCTTGGCAGTGAAAATATGCTTTTCCCTTACAGCTGCTCTTATTGAAAGACATTACTCTTAAGTGAATTTCCTCACTCCAGTAATTCAAGAAGAAAAAGTGTATATAGAGAAAAAGCATTAATAGTGTTTTATAACTTATTCCTAAAAATGGGTTGATTAAATGTTTATCATTAGTGCAGCAATGAAGTTTCTTTTAAACTCTGAAAATGAGGGCACATTCAGTGACTTATATTTTCAATGCCTTGTGTAGACCAAAAATAGATAAAAACAAGAATCACTAGGAAAGTAATATTGTATAAGCCAATCTCTAACAGAGTCACAATAAAACAAATTAATGTTTGAAATTATCACCATTAGGTCAAATCTGTGTCTTGAGCTTCAAAATACTTCATTCATTCAATGGTTAATCGGTCACTGACTACTGTAGGCTGGGTACTGGGGAGCCAAAAGAGAAATTAATCACGGTCATCAATTTAAAAACCAAAAACTCTGTCAGCCAAGTGTATGCAACAGTTTTGCAGAATAAACACAGTGAGTTTGGTTTAAGACAGAGAAATTTAAGTTTCCAGAATATTGGGGAGAAAGTGTCTAATAGGATGGTGGAGTTCATGTAGAGATTCTGGACTGGAAAAATGATTTGGCCACCATTAGCATAGGACTAGATGCCACTAAAGTGGCAGAGATCACTTAGAATAAATGGCAAACAAAAAAGAGGCCTTACTTCCTTGAGATTCTTCTGACTAGGAGCCAGACACTACAGAGCATGGAAAATATTTTGTAAGGTAGAGTTACCGAAGACGGCCTTTTTCTCCGAGATATGCTGACATGCTTAATGTGGGCTTTCTTTACAACAATGTGATCATTCCAACAACTACTAGTTCCACGATGTTTTTAGAGTTTACAAATGTATTACTACAGTGAGTTTTATTGTATCTGAGCCTCGTGAGAGATTTACGATTATCCCTATTTTATGCAAAACTTCAGAAAGTTTAAATGAAAAGTCACAAATAGATGATTGATACCTAATCCACAGCTCTTGGATGACCTATAGCGTCAATGTTTTCAATGAAGAGAAGGTGATTTTCACCCCATCCTTCACTTCTAGTTTTTCCTAATTGTTCTATATGACTTTATTGAAAGCTTCACTTCAAAATCAATCTCTCCCCTTCTCAAACTATCTTTCTTAATAAGGATAATTGTTAGGAAGTTCCCACAGCTACCTAACACCCTCTAATTCCCAAGACCTTGTGAATGCTTCTGACTATGAATTTTGAAGGCATTCCAGAAATACAGTTTCAGTTTGATTATAAAGCAAATAACATCTTGGATATTATTATATTTAAATATTTAGAATTATTTAAAATTAATTTTTTGCAAAAAATTCTTGGAGGGAAATGAGAACAAGAGTTTATTTAAGAAGTAGAATTTTATTTCTTTTTCTACAGGTCGACTTACTAACACTGTGGTTCTCCATAGAAATAAATAAAATTCACATACATAAAAAACGGTAGAGAATACTAAATGTGCCAAATAACGAATTCCTTTAAGCATAGATATATATATACACATATATACACATATATATATACATATATACATACGCACACATATATATACATATATATACACACACACACATACATATACATGTATATATACACACATACATACTTATATACACTTTTATACCTGCCAAGAAAGGTAAGTTTGTCACTGCTTAGAGATTGCTGAAAGCAAAATGAAAGAGTTCCATCAAGTGGTCATATCAAGACACAGCAGTTTGTATTTCACCAATAGAAAGAGGAAAACAATTTCTCTGAAATCTAGTTCAGACATAGATTTCTAACCGAGCTATTAAAATTTTATGCCATGCAACATTAAAAAACACAATTAAATGCATTTTAAACATTATTACTAATTCATTTTCCAATTCATTTTTAAACTGCAAAGAAAATAGAAACCATGTGATTTTTATTTTTTATCTTTTTCATAACGAATACTCTCTCCATATAGTTTGCAGTTGAAAATGCGTGGTTATAATCTTAATTTGCATGTTAGTCATTTTTTTAAATTAGCAGGTAAACCACAGGTAATACTAAACTAAGTATTTGGATTGCACCGAAAATTCAGAAACTAACTACTTGCAAATGACCTATACATCTTAAAATAGTACAAAATAAATACAAAGAAAACTCTACTCAAGGTTGTTTTAAAAAATAAAATAAGTTATAAAACATAAACATGAGTTAACTTGCTTCTTTTAACAATCTATAGTTTTTGCCTTGCCAAATTTCATCTCCTTCATAAAGACAGACAAAACAGGCATCTTTCTTTTTAAAGTATAATTGATTTAAGGGGTCATTTTCTCATTATTTTGGAAAAACCATCATGGCTTATTTTAATGTTATAAATGCTACTTCTAAATATATATTACAGATTAAGATTTGTTTCTTGCTTAATAAAGCAGTAGTTCATTTAAGCAACCATTGTTTAATTAAACTTTCTGAATATTATATATATATTACTAATGAGATGAGGTTAAACAATAGATTTTTATATAAAACCTATGAAATATATATTATCTAGACATAAAATTGGAAGCAATGTATTTAATGATTAAGATCATGGATTTTGGCATCAGAGAGATTTGATTTGAATCTAATCTCTTCCACTTTTTTTCTCTGTAACCTGGAGCAATGACAAGCGTACTTTGTTTCATTGCACTTTTCTTGTAGATGTTGTGTTTTTTACAAATTGAAGGTTTGTGGCCAGCCTGCCTTGAGCAATTCTATACACACTATTTTTTCCAACAGTATGTGCTCACTTTTGGTTTCTGGGTCACAGTTCAATACTTCTCACAATATTTCAGATTTTATCATTGTCATTATATTACTTATGGTTATCTGTGATCAATGATCTTTTATGTCACTATTGTAATTGTGGGACACCATACACTCTGCACATATAAGATAGCAAACTTAATTAATATCATGTGTGTTCCCACTTCTTCAGCAGCTAGCTGTTCTTCCATCTCTCTTCTTCTCCTCAAGCCTCACTATTCCCTGAGACACAACAATATTAAAATTAGACCAAGTAATAACCCTGCAATGGCCTGTAAGTGTTCAAGTGAGAAGAAAAGCATCATACATCTCCCACTTTAAGTCAAAAGCTTGAAATGATTAAACTTAATGAAGAAGGCATGTTGAAAGCTGAGAGAGGCTAAAAGCTAGGTCTCTTATAACAAACAGCCAACTTATGAACACAAAGGAAAAGTTCTTGAAGGTAATTGACAGTGCTACTACAGTGAACAAATGAACGATGAAGAATGTAAAACAGGCTTGTTGCTGATATGGAGAACGTTTTATCAGTCTGGATAGAAAATCAAACCAACTACAACAAGGCCCAAATTATCTTCAATTCTCTTCAGGCTGAGAGAAATGAAGAAGAAAAGTTGGAAACTAGAAGAAGTTGGTTGATAATTTTCAAGGAAAGAAGCCATCCCAAAATAAAAGAAAAAGTGCAAGGTGAAGTAGTAGCATGTGCTGATGTAGAAGCTTTAGCACATAATCTGGAAAATCTAGCTAAGATAATAGATGAAGTTTGTTACACTAAACAAGAGATTTTCAGTGTAGATGAAACAGACTTATATTGAAAGAAGATGCTGTCTAGGACGTTCATGGCTAGAAAATAAGTCAATGCCTGGCTTTAAAGCTTCAGTGCACAGGGTGACACTCTTGGTAGGGGCTAATGCAGCTGGTAAATTGAAGTTGAAGCCAATACTGATTAACGATTCTGAAAATAGCAAGAATTATGCTAAATCTACTGTGCCTGTACTCTATAAATGGAGCAAAGTCTGAATGACAGCATATCTGTTAACAGTATGGTATACTGGATATTTTTATCCCGCTCTTGAGACCTACTGCTCAGAAAAAAAAGAGTCCTTTCAAAATATTGCTGTTCATTGACAATGTACCTGACCACCCAAGAGTTCCGATGGAGGTGAACAAGGATATTAGTGTTTCTAAGCTCGTTACCACAACATCCATTCTGTAGCCTCTGAATCAAAGAGTAATTTCAACTTTCAAGTTTTATTACATAAGAACTAAACATGGTAAGGTTATTGCTGCCATAATGACTACTCTGATTAATCTGGGTAAAATAAATTGAAAATCTTCAGGAAAGGATTCACCACTCTAGATGACACTAAGGACATTTGTGATTCCTGGGAGGAGTCCAAAATATCAACAATAACAGGAGTTTAGAAGAAGTTGAGTCCAACTCTCACAGATGACCTTGAGGGGTTTAACTCTTCAGTGGAAGTAAATGCGGATGTGGTGGAATCAGCAAGACAACTAGAATTAGAACTGGAGCCTGAAAATGTGACTGAGTTGCTGCAGTTTCAAGATACAATTTTAATGCATTAGGAGTTGTTTCTTAGAGATGAGCAAAGAAAGTCGTTCCTTGAGATAGAATCTACTCCTGGTAATGATGCTGTGAACATTCTTCAAATAACAACAAAGAATTTAGAATATTACAGAAACTTAGTTGATAAAGCAGTGGTAGAATTTGGGTTTGAAAGAAGTTGTACTGTGGGGAAAAAGCTATCAAACAGCATCACGTTACAAAAAAAAAAAAAATCTTTCATGAAAGGAAAAGTCAACCAATGTGGCAAACTTCATTGCTGCCTTGTTAGAAGAAATTGCCACAGCCACATTAACTTTAAGAAACCACCACCCTGATTGGTCAGCTGCCACCAACACTTGGACCAAACCCTTTACCTGTGAAAAATCACAACTTGATGAAGGAACAGATAATCATTAGCATTTTAGCAATAAAGTATTTTAAAATTAAAGTATGTGCATTGTTTTTTAGACATACTTCTATTGCACACTCAGCTGCTTATATTGTAATGTAAACATGACTTTTTTATGCATTGGAAAACCAACAAACTTGTATGACTCACTTTATTGCAATGTTTGCTTTACTGCAGTGGTCTGGAACTGAATCTGTAATATCTCCAAGGTATGCCTGTATATCTTCATGTATAATAGGGAAGTAATTCTACTGATACAGGTATGGTAGAGCTTAGATAATGTCTCTTATATCAAGCATCTAGATTAGTAGCTGACTATCATCAAAATGAAAACACATGTTTGTGAATTAATATTTCCACTGTTCTATCTTGTTATTGGTAGGTGAGAGTGGTGGTGAACTTTCACCTCAAATTGTTTGATTTAAATAGTTGAAAAAATATAAACAAGTAAGGAGACAAAAGACAAATGTATTGCTTCTATGATGACAATACGATCATATTTCTTCTGAGTGCTCTATGACCTTCCTCCAATCTAAGCAATATTTCCATTTCTACTAGAAGCCAGAGAGATTCACACTGTTACCCTTCTTTCTGTCTTTTGGAAATTTGCAGTGATAATAAGTTGATTTAAAATCCTTACTTAATATCAAGAACAACTCTTCCTGTCAACATGGTAATAAAATGAACACTGAGGATGAAGAGAGAGAGAATGATAAAGTGCATTCAGTAAAACATAAACAAGTAAAGGATGTGGGCGCAAGGTATATAGGAAGTATTAATAGTTGTACTCCTCTCACATATTTTGTCATGTGTGAAATAATTCAAAAGTAAGATGTAAGTAAACCTAAAAGAAAAACTAAAACTCCCTTTAGGAAACCTAAAAGTGAATAGATTCACACTTCAACAAACTTTTGACGATATGTCAGCAAGATGGAAAATAACTACAAAAGGAAAGCTGCAGATACAAGAAGAAATGTTGAGTGAAGAACATGGAAAGCATGTAGATAAACCACAGGGTCTGTGTGAAATAACAAAAAAATTAAATTTGGGAATACAGAAAGGATATAATTAAAATATGGGACAATAAGTAAGACTAGCAGGTGATTTGATTTTTATAATTCTAAGGTCCCTATGTTATATAAAGAAGGAATAGAGAAAATGATTAATGTAGACTTTAAGTAAATAAATCTGTTAAAATTTCATGGTAACTATTAAAAGAATAAAGAGGGAAATAGAATTTAAATAAAAACTTCATGTAAAAGATGCAGAAAAACTGATAAAAAGTAAAAGCGATGAAGCAAAAGAGGAACATACAAAACAAGAAATAGGATGGTAATGAATCCAAATATATCAGCAATCCTAATAAATGTAAATAAATTAACTTTCTAGTTAAAGGTTAAATTCAATAAAAGATAAGATCCAGGATTATACTATCGAAGAATCACACATGAAAATAAAAACATGGAAAAACTGATACACAAAGGATAAGAAATTAGGCAGCTTAAATATTAGTCAAAGGAAAGCTGGTGTGTCTATATTAATATTATAGAGTGAAGTCTTTAAGGCACAAAGCATCATATAGAATGGAAAACATCATAAAACAATGATAATTATACACTCATTTCAACTTTGATGCCTCTAATAACTTGCCTCAAAACATATAAAGAAGTCAACAAACCCATCATACCAAGGAATACACAGTGTTCTCAGGTACGCACGGAACTTCAGAGAAAGCCGAACCACATGGGGAAGACATAATGCACATATCAGCCAATTCCAAGGAATTATCAGACAGATATACTTCTCTTAGCACAACGAAGTTCAAAGTCAGAAAAAAACATTTTTTTTTGAAAAATTTGTAGATTTGGAAATAGGAAAGCATATTTAAAACATACAAGAAAGCAATAAAGTCTGAAAACCGATAAATTCAACAGTTAACTTAAGATATTAGGGAAAATATAAGAAACCCAAGCAGAAGAAATGCAATTATAAAAACCAACAATAATAATGAATGAAATAGTAAATAGAGATACAGCAGATTAAAACAAAAAGATTAACAAATCGAAAGGCTAATTCTTATATATTTAATATATGTGTGTGTCTAATCTACTCTCAATATTAAACTATTAATCCTTTCTTTCCTAAATATATATCAACAATGATTGTTATATTTTTTCTATTTTTATATTTACACAGGGAAATGTGATATTCACCATGTTTCACTTAGTGTTTTTTAACTCAGTATCATTTTTGAGGCCAATTTTGAGACCCATGTGTATAGAGAGATACTTTATCCCTTTTAACTCTTGCCCAGTAATATATAGATTAAATTTTTATCCATCTATCCCCCATTTGCTATCTACTAATAGTATTTCAAAGCACATCCCTGAATTTTCCTATGCATCTCTGTTACACGTTACCCTAAAGAGAAATGACAAGCTTTTTAGAGAAGTGGCATACTCAATTTCCCTAAATGTTGGCAAATTGATTATTTAAATGGCATTTAGCAGAAAATCTAACAAAACATTTTTCTTCACATTAAAAAAGAAATCCTTAAATTGCTTCTTAGTTTCTATAAAAATGGAAGAGTGGAGAAGTATTCAGGGCTTTATGTTTTATTCAATTGGATCAATATCCTCCATAATCCTGTGAATCACCTTTTTAAAAAATTTGTAAAACTTAAGACAATATTTTATAGTTTTGCTCCACATTGTTTGAAATTTAGAAACTTTTATTTCTAATTAGATTGCTATGACATTAAGTGTGTGTGTGTGTGTGTGATTGGTAGGTATATAAATTATCTACTACATGCAAGATATAAAAATATGATAAAGTGTTTGGACCTTACCCTTAGAAAACAATATCTCAATAACTGTGGTGTGGCTGAGATGATGTTCAGGTATCATCTCATATTTGCCTACATTTCTAAGTTTATTTCTACATTGCCAAGTTTGTCACTATAACATGGCCATTTCCTGTATAGGAGACAGATGCTCTTTAGGTGTGTCCATCATAAAACTAGTTTAATAAATCAGGACACATTGAAAATAAAATAAGCCTCAAGCATAAAGCAGGACCAATCCTTGAACAAAGTGTATATTCAATATATACTCCATTGGCTTCAATAGTGAAAATATACTGTGAGCTGTCACAAAGTTGGTAGGCTCTGATCCCCAGCGGGTACTGTGCCTGTCCTTTGCATAACTAGAGGGATTGTTAGTCCTCTTTGCATACATCACGATTGTTAATAAAGTGACATTTGTCAAAATGAGTAAGCACCTGTTGCCATGGAAGGTGCCATAAGCAAGATTATAAAACAAATTGTTGTAGTTGGCTAGGAACCAGGAGGAAGATGAACACCAGAAGAAAAGGCATTCTTTCCTTAATTCCTCATACCCATTTTACAATGCATTGCATACAGTTGTTTATGCAGAACACAGGCTGTTTTCTTTTTTTCTGAAACCTCATGTAACCGATGGTATTTTAAATGAGCTCTAATACAAAATGCCTCACACACTGCTATCCTATGCCTCATTTAACCCATTATATGGGTTCCCTCTTGAAACATTTAGTCTTCATTTGTCTATTTTTCCTGTAACTTATTTTTAGGAATAGAAAAATCATGTCCTGGGAAGCATGTCTTCTGGCACATATTTAAAATACCTAAGGGGGCTCAGGTAACATCAAGACCCTAGTAGGTGCAGACGGGTCCCCACCAATATCTTGGCATTTTATTTCAATTATTTACTATCTTTCAATATGGCCCACAGCATGAAGATTTTGCATATACCAGTTTATTTTTTAATTGAAAATTGAAATAATACCAATACTCATAAAAAAATCCATTCAATTCTATTCAGTAAACAGTCTTCCTCTTCATGCCAGTAGATATCTGTAACTCTTTCCCCAGGTTCCTTATTTAAAGTATCTTTACCAAAAAAAGCAGACAGGCTTCAAATAACCGTCTGACATTGGAGAATGACAATATTTTTTCTTGTGAATTAGCATCCTAGCTAGGCACTGATATGAGATATACTGACATAGCTTTCCTGCCAAATCTCATTCTTGTATTGTTCATGAATAGATTCATTATTTTGGTACAAAGACTTTAAATATCAAGTTTAATTGATCTTTTATATCACACTTCTCCAGAATTTTTTACTGAAGGATAAATTTGTTCCTCTAAAAAGCACAGCCTGTCCCGAGCAGATGCATGCCATTAAAAAAAAAAAATCACATAAATGTCTTCTTTTGGTTCTATCACAGCCTAACATATGAATCCATGTTTATTGTGGTAATGATTCAAACTAGTAAAATGGGGTATAATTTTTGTTTGTATTATAATTGCAGTGCTCCTCATTTCTAGGTACCCCATACTGGCTATTCTCATGTTTTATGTGAATCTCAGGGTGTATTGACTAGCTCTGTGATCTTGGAAAAAATGACTGGCTGCAAAAAGTTCTCTCATTTCTTCTGCCAATCCCATTCTCTGAAGAGGAAAATGTAAGACTATGTGTGCAAAAATTCTAAGACACTGAGAGTCCAAAGAAAATAGAGAATAGATATTTAAGCTTGAGACCAGAAAGCATTTGTGATTATTAAGACTGAATTCTTGTGACTTTGAGTCAGAATGGCTTGTTTTTAGTTGGAAGTTATCTTCTAGATCCTTATTCTCTGATTATATGCAATTTGGAAATGTCCTACATAAAAACTGCTGCCTAACTTGTCACCTGGTTTTCTTCCAATGCACAGAAAGAACTAGAAGCCCTGCAACAAATGGATTATGTGCACCATCTGGCCATTTTGTGTCGCATACTAAATTTTAAACTAAAAATGCCTTTCTTCTTCCCATACTAGAACATAAGAAATTTGCTATCTTTTCTGGCTTGATGTATAACTTAATTTATTTGTTAATATAAGTTGTTGATGGCTAAAATTGTGTAAAATGTAGTTATACATAATTTTTAGCTTTAAAGTCACAAATTTTGTCACTTTATTATGGAGGAATTGCAAATATCTCTAGGGTATAAACTCAGCCTGATTTCTGGATATCTGTTTTTTTCTATTTGCAACTTCAAATATGTGTGTAACGCCATTGCGAACTCTCAATTTTGTTAGGTGTCTTTCAAGTATATATGAGAAGTTAACATATGCATATTTTATATAATTTTTACATGTAAGTGCATATGAGTTCCTCTGAACTTTGAGAAACTAAACTGTCCAGAAAGGTATGTTTTTACATGTAGCCATTTGTAATTTGGTAACCACAGGAAATGTAAATCTGAAAATAACTATAAAACAGTTAAGGATAAGTATATAGTGTGATTCTTTTCCTTATCTAATATAAATTTTTAAAGCCACAGGAAAAGGAGCCGAAGACTGGACTATAACAGGTTTGGAGGCTATGAATACATAGAATGATACCAATTTATGGAAATACAGATTGATATTAGCTCATGTTATTGAGGGCCTACTCTTTGCCTTTTTTGTGTATGTATGTATGTATGTCTTTATTTATTTATTTCTGTATTTATTTATTTTTAGAGACAGGGTCTCACTCTGTGGTTCAGATTGGAGGGCAGTAGCGCGATCACAGCTCACTGCAACCTCAACCTCCCAGGCCTAAGCAATCCTTCTGCTACAGCCTCCCAAGTAGCTGGGACTACAGGCACGTGCCACTGCACCCAGCTAAATTTAAAAATATTTTGTAGAAACTGGGTCTTTCCCTGTTGCCCAGGCTGATCTTGAACTCCCGGGCTAAAGCGATCGTCCCACCTGGGCCTCCCAAATTGCGGGGATTACACGCACAAGCCACCGTGCCCAGCCACCATTGCCTTTATACATATTACCTCATTTAAATATGCATTTTTCCAATGGAAGGAACTGGAGCTTAGATAAATTCTATACCTCTCAAAATAACACCACGTGGATTTTTAAAAAAATCTTTAAGCATTTACCTACTTATTTATTTGGCTAATGGGAAAAAAAAGCTCCCAGTCACAAACATCCCCCGTCACAAACATCACGATCCATGATGATAGAGCAAAATCAGATATGCTAAATTTAGCCAAATGTATTGCATACAGTAGGTCATCAATACATGCTTATTGAATTAATTAAAATCCAACTTGAAAAGGAAATTGACCCTGTCAAATATTTGTATATTTTATCTCATCAAATTTAGTTGTGTGTGAGCCAAAGAAAACATATGAAAAGTGTTTTATTTTGCAGGGACAGATGTATAAAATATTATCTAATTTTAATATACTAAAGGCATAGTTATAGTTTTCCTTTAAACATCATTTTGACCTTAATGATGTGACTTACTATTTTACCCTCCAAAAACAGTACACTTTATAATTATAATTGCTGGAACACGCCACTTTCTAGAATTACGAAAAATAATTCATTACACATAAAGGCTTTATTTTGGAATGAATAAATGAATGTTGGCTGTCATCGTAATTTGTGCCTCCCGAAAGATTGGTTTCCTACCTCTAGATAGAGAGAAAATAAAATTTAATCTTTAAGAATTCACATTTCTTGTTTGGCAAGAGTTTGTATTGCTACTAATTAGCTGAAATAGAAATTAAAGAATCTCGGCTACATTGAACAACTGGGCTTTGAATGTCTAAAACTGTTTCCTCAGAAGAGAACAGGTGATGTCATTGCATCAAGTCACTGGGATGAATTGCTGAAAGGGAGATGCATGGAAACAATATCGTACCCTCAAAATTTCCATTGAGGAGCACAATGTCTCCATATACACTGTTACCAGTTTCCCTTCAGAATTTTCTCTATGTCTGCTTTTAATTATCACAAATTCATTTATCCCCCCTATTTAAGTTCCCCCTCCCTCTTCCCCTATATTTCCCCTTGAACCTATCTTTTCTGTATCCATTGCAGAGAGATCACTTCGTTGTAACTGAATACAGATCTGAATGCTTACCACTTGCAGAGTCCAATTCACAAGAGTGAGGTCTGGTGGAAAGAAAGGGATTTTACTAACCAAAACTAGTAAAGGGGATGTGGCCGGATTCCCATCCAAAGCAACCACTTCAATTTTGGGGGTGAGGGTAGGAGTTTAAGTGTGGAAAAATTGATAAGGAAGGCGCGCAAAATTGTGCTGAGTACAATGTCTGTGTGTCTTGCTCTGGTGGCTATTTTGTGTCTCAGTCCTCCTGAATCACGAGCTGGCAGCATCTCAACAATGGCGGGGTTGTTGACTAGCCAGCCACCTTGAAATAATCTTGGGAAATTTGCAGCTGAGTCTCCAAGCTTCCTTTGTCAGACTCAAGATTAGCCCCTGCAACTTCTAAGAAGGCATATAGACGACAGCATACAATTAGATAAATGTGAAGGGAGTATACATGGTAGGAAAGGGAGGGATATGGAGTCTATTTTATGGCTAAGAGAAAAGGCTTCTACAGTTTTCTTCAAGGTTTTATCTTGAAACCCAAGACTAAAAAAAATAAAATGCATTTTGAAGTTAAGCTATCTGGTTTTTTAATGATTTATAGCTCTGGGGGTCTTCTCTTTTCTAAATATCCCCAAGCCCTAGGATGTATTTTGGGCAATAATTTGTACTAAATATGTGAGTTCAAAATGAGATATTTATTTACCTTGTACTTTATGTTGCAAATTTCCTAAAACTGTAATTTTAACAATCTACACGTTTATATTTATGTGATGGTTTTGTTAATTTCATTTCAACACTTTTCTCCAACAAGTGGATTTATACAAAACTGACAATGTGAATCTTCTTCAGCATCCCCCTTCAACATCTTAATAGGATAAAATGAATCATAATTTTAAACTACATTTCTTAATTTAAAGAAAAAAATTATGTGGACATATTCACATTCAAGGTGAGTATCCAGCAAACAGTAAATCAGGCAGGTGGTTATGTTGGGAAATGGTAGCAAAACATTTACAATTGATGCCATATGGCTTTCAGCCTAGTAGGGCCAACTAGCTGTGTTCAATGACTCTGGGGAAATTAAGCTGTTTGAAGGTCATTAATGCTAATTCTAAACCTCTGGGGCAGTGACAGGAAGTTGGCAGCAATATGCAGGGAAACCATACCTCCAACTGAGTGGATAAGCCTCCTTCATAAGTGGACCGAGGATTGTTCTTGTTGGGCCTGTGCTCTGATTTGGAGACAAAGAACCAGGTATAACCACTATTGCTGCATATACACAGCAGGCAGTAACGTATATTCTGATCCTGCCATTGTCTTTCTTAAACTGACCAGGAGTCCTTATCATAAAGTTCAAATCCCCTTCCATTATCTTCCTGTTTCAGCTGATACCACTGTCCTCTGGACTAAGCCCCAGGCACATTAAGTTTCTAAGTTGACATTTTTAATTAAGTTTTAAAGACATATTTGGAGAATTTTTTAATGCACAAGTATATGTCCAGCTCAAATAATTCCACTTTCAATGTGCTTTCCTGGGTTTCTTGAATGCCATTGAGAAATTACAGTACATATAAAGAAAATAGAAAAGAAATAGTAATCACTGAATCAATGATTAGCGAAAAAAAAACAGCAAAAGCTAAAGCTTTTCAGCAATTAAGTTCACCAATTTTCAGTAAATAACTCAAGTGAAAAAAATTAATTTATCTACTTGAAAATGGCTAATGCAGAGTCAAAGATTAAAATGTTGGAAATAAATTTTCTTCTTCCACGCCAACCTTTAAGGAAAATATTATTGAACTCTTCTGGAACACAAAATCTTTGCAACCAGCATTATTATGTATATTATCCACTTACATTAAATTAAAACTCTATATGCATGAGGGAATGTTTCTTCAAATATTAACCATAAATAGAAATTAGAAAAATGTATAAAATTAGGTTGTATATTTCATTCCTAAGATTTTCTAGACTGGGTTTTCTGAAAGATGCAACACCATTCTCTTGATATTCTACAAATAGAAACACGCTACCCCAGAGCATTGGGTTCAGAACGTGCTACCCCAGAAGATGGCACCTTCACATTTGAGAAAATCACAAAGGAGAAAGGTCTCTGACCTTCTCCAATCCTTCTTCTCTGAAGCAAGCTGTAAAAGAATCTGATCTTCAGCTGGGTGCGGTGGCTCACTCCTGTAATCCCAGCACTTTGGGACGCCGAGGTGGGTGGATCACGAGGTCAGGAGATTGAGACCATCCTGGCTAACACGGTGAAACCTCGTCTCTACTAAAAATACAAAAAATTATCCGGGTGTGGTGGTGGCACCTGTAGTCCCAGCTACTCGGGAGGCTGAGGTAGGAAAACGGTGTGAACCCGGGAGGTGGAGCTTGCAGTGAGCGGAGATCACGCCACTGCCCTCCAGCCTGGGCGACAGAGCGAGACTCTGTCTCAAAAAAAAAATAAAAAAAGAATCTGATCTTCCTCTGAAGTATGTGATAAGAGCCTCATGTGCCTCATATCTGGAGACAAGGAATGTCACACCGGGACACAGAAAATAATATGAACAAACAGGCCTTGCTAAGTTCCCCCAGCTTATTACCATTAGATCATACTCCTTCTGTTCAATCATGCTTCCTCATGACTGTCTACTCCCCATCCAACCTAAGCATAAATATACATAGATTTCGCCATTTCTTTGGGTCTTCATTTCTGAAGGTCCACATGTCACATAAAATTTACATTAAATAAATATGTATGCTTTTCTGTTGTTAAACTGCCTTTTGTTATAGGTGCTTCAGCCATGAACCTAGTGATGGATGAGAAAAAAAAATCCCTTCTACCCTACACTAACAAGGAAGGACGAGAGAGAGAATTCTAATTTCTTACCATAGGTATTCAATGTGATGAGAGGGTGGTCATTTGATGTATAAAATTAGGAATTCATTCTAAAACATGTTTGAAACTTTTGTTTACTTTATTGCAGAGGAAGGGGCAAGTTTGGTGCTCCAAATTCCTGTTTTATTTGCCATCATAGAAAGGATTTGAATTTGCAAGACACTTCAGAAAAGTCTGATTTTTTTTTTCACTTTAAATGTGGTATTGTGGTTACCGTAATGAGGTGGCATCGACACTGCTAATACTTACCCTTTGGAGTTTACCCCAAGGCTTTACCATAAGACATCATCAGATCACTGTGCTTTCTTTTAAAAAACAAGTCTTTATTAAAAAGAAAAGCACAAACTAGACCATCACAAATAGAAATTAGGAATAGCCAGAAACGTATTTAGCAGCGATATTTTTTTCTTTTTTTTTTTTAACAGTCTTGCTCTGTCTCTCAGGCTGGAGTGCAGTGGCGTGATCTCGGCTCACTGTAACCTCCACCTCCCAGGTTCAAGCAATTCTCCTGCCTCAGCCTCCCAGAGTAGTTGTAACTAGAGGTATCCACCACCACACCCAGGTAATTTGCATATTTTTAGTAGAGTTGGGGTATCACCATGTTGGCCAAGCTGGTCTTGAACTCCTGACCTCAGGTGACCCGCCTACGAAAGTGCTGGGATTACAGGAGTGAGGCACTGCACCCAGACTTATTTAACATCAGTTCTAAACATTGTTGACACATTGCAGTATCTAATTTTCTCTAGTATCCTTAATTAATTATATAATGTGACTTTTGAAGAATTCTTATATACATTAAGATAAAGTTCAAGAAGGCCATTAGCAAAGGATTTTAAAAAGAGTAGTTTTTTTACAAAGATTTTCCATTTTAAACAGATTTTTCTTATAAAATAAATTTCTCCATGTCTTTTAAAAATACGAAACTTGGCTCCCATTAAATATGCTCATTTTTAGTTACCCATGGGATACCCTTACTTATCTATGATAACAGATACTTGTCATAATTTCCTGTATACTCCTAATGTCAGAGGTATGTTTACAAGTGGTATCATTTACTTCTGGATTTCATTTCCAGCTATTTAACCTCCAGATTCATGATAAAGCATTTTTAAGATTATCTCTGAAAACAATACCTGCTTTTTATTTACTCAAAATATATCTACACTTAACATAAGTACACTTTGGATAAGCAGTTATTTTTAGGCAAACTTTTACTAAGATAAGTATATGACAACATAAATAATGGAGGATATCCATGTGTAGCTAAAAGTGAAAATATTTACTTTACCTGGAAGATGTGTTTTTTTTTAAAAAAAAAACCCTGAAACAATTGATTTCATGCAAAAAAAGTGCTAAAAGAAAAATGCGTAATCTCTGTATATAAAAACATTTTCTCGAGCTGTGCAAATGACCTTGTTGATTTTTATTTTATCTAAGAATGATTTTAATATGCAATAATACAACTTACAGCAACATATAACAATGCATTTAATAGTAATGCACAAAAGTAACAAAGCAATGCAGATAAAAATGTTATACTGAACTCATCATTTGACATACTTCCTGTATTAGAATAATTTGCTGAATAATGTCAATTATCAAAACATGTAGCTGCTATGTAGTCCCTTAAAAACTGATATTTCCAGCATGTATATAATACACATATAAGTATATTCGTGTTGAACATAGCTTTAGTACTTTTTATATTTTTTTAAAAAGAAATTGTATGCCTTTTGTTCAAAACCACTATAACTTACTTGACCTGTGTGTGATTTTTATTTTCCGTTAAAATATTTAATTTCCAATATAGTTTGGATGTAGGACAGTCTGCATTTTAGGAAGCAAAAAAATAAATTTTAGAAAGGTAAAATATCAAAGCCAGTTTTGTAGTAATAGTGATGTCTAAAAGTTGAAATAGTAGCTGTCATTAAATGAGCACCTACTATATTTCAGGCACTAAACTGGATTCTTATAGACTCTTTAATAATAATATCATACATTATAAATGTGAAATTTTAGACTGCAAAGTACATAATTTGCTAAAAGTCACAGATGTAATAAACTGTCAATCCAGAATTTGAACTTAAATCTTTTGGCTGCAGAGAGGAAAACAAAAGAACGGTAGGTAAATAGCTAGATGAATCCGTTGACTGACAGTCGTATCAGCTTCCCTTTACTGAATGCTGATCTCATCACACCAGTATAACTTTGTAAAATGTGTTTATTATTTCCATGTTCAAAGTGAGTGACTTAAGGCTAAAAATGATAAGAAATGTGTCCTTGATGGCAGCTATCACTGGAAGATCCAGAATTTTAACCAATATTTCACTATCCAGTATTACTCATTTCAAAGCACTCAGCCTTTCTACTATCACATACAATTTCCACTTCAAGTAACAAATTCAAATATAATCGGTACAAAGTTTATCCTACCCTGAAAATGAAATGTATAATATTCAAGAACAACTTGATGATTCACATCTGAGAAAACATAGTACTCTCAAAGTGACAAATACTGAATAAATAAATATTACCTCTGTATTGGATGTCTAAAAATGAGTAAGGACAAGATACTTCAAGCTGGAAAAATTAGAATGCAAACAAAAGACAACGGAGAAACCAAACATAGCTGGTCACATATGTATTTTTGTAACGATTTTTAAGTCTGGGAGTCTTGTTTCCTAAGCAAACATTTATTTTTTTGTTAGCCAGAAGTTTATATCTCCCTAGATTATGTAAAATACTGAAAAAAGAAATATGAAAACTTTATTTTTAGTTGTGTCATCAAACAGTGCCTTACATATTTGAATGACTACACTTTCAAAAGCTGCCAAACTTTAATTTCTTCTGTTAGTATCTATATCTACACATATTCAACATTCAAAGTAAGGAATCTTGTAGTGTGTGTTATATTGTTCAAGTATTGATGATTTTGTTGCAACTCTGGGAACACTTTTTAGCCCCTGAAGCCTGAATTAGGGGTATCTATATAGAGAGGAAATTATTGGCTTATCAAAAGTGTGCATAGATTCTGTAGGTCAAGTCTATCCATCATAGACTTCCTAAAAGGTGGATTAGATTTGAAGCTCTCCCAATTTATTTTGTTATGGTTTATTGGCACATTCATTTTGCACAACTGTTTATACAAAATAAATGGCTGCTGATATCTTAAGCCCCTCCATTAGTGGAGTCCAATTCACCATCTAAGATAACAAAAACATAGGAATCTTCAGTTCCTACTGCTACCATTACAGAAGGCTCAAGCTGTAGAATATTTGATGCTTTCTGCTCTCAAAGTTCTGATCCAGTCCTTTCTCTTACATAACATCTGTCCATGGCCTTGCTCAGAGGGACCCAGTGCTCATTCAAAGATCCCTTTATTGCGGTGAATGTTTAATTTCTTACTAATATTCATTCAAATGCAATACATGTATAGTTACATTCAGTCTGTGCTGCTATAATGGAATATAAGAGACTGGGCAATTTGTAGAGATTCTTCATGGTTCTGGAAACTGGAAAATCCAAGATGCAAAGGCAAGTGTCTGGTGAGGACCTTCTTTCTGTGTCATCTCATGGTGGAAGGTGAGACAGCAAGAGATTGAACTCCCAGCTTTAAGTTATTTTAAATCAGCATGAATCTGTTCACAAGGCTTCAGCCTTCATGACCTAAACACCTCCCATTGGGCCCCACCTCCCAACAGTGGTTCATTGGATTATGTTCCAACACATGCCTTTTGGAGGGACACAGCCAAACGATAATGATATATAACAGCATTTTCTAAGTGTTCATTTTGATGAATTTTGACAAATGTTTACAGTAGTGTAACAACCACTTCAATGGAGACGTTTCATCCTAAAAATTCCCTTGTTCTATAGATTCAATTTTTATATTCTTCTGAAATTTTATGCTGAAATCTAATACCCAATATAATGGTATTGCGAGTTGGAGGCTTTGGAAGGTGATTAGATCATAAGAACAGAGACTTAATCAAAGGAGTTAGTGCTTTTTATAAGAGACCCTGGAGATATCCCGTCCTTCTACAATGTGAGGAGACAAAAGAATGACAGCCACCTCTGAATCAGGAAGTGAGTCATTACCAGGCACTGAATCTGTCAGTAACGTGAATTTGAACTTCTGGTCACGAAAACTGTGAAAAATAAATTTTGGTTGTTTATAAACTACCCAGTCTATGATATTCTGTTACAGCAACCTAAAGTACTATGTTACCTGGTGCCCCTTTGTAATCAGTCCTCGCCCCCAACCTGACACCTAGCCCCTGTCTACCCCACTCAGATTTGGGTGGCTACAGTTTTGGCTATTAAATAATGTCACAAAAATTGAATCATATACTATGTAGCTTTGATTGTTTTTTATTGAGTTTACTTAATGCGTTGGAGATTTATTCATGCTGTTACATATGTCTATATTGTATTTTTTTATCGCAAACTAGTGTTCCATTTGATTATACCTTTACTAATACATGGGCCTCTGGATTATTTCTAGTTTAAGGCCATGCAAATAAAGTTGCTATAAACATTAGCAAATGGGTCTCTGTATGAACATGCTTTTATTTCTCTTGGGTAAACATCCAGGAATTGATAGTTGAGTCATATGATAAATGTATATTTAAATTTAAAAGAAACTTCCCTATTGTTATCCAAAGCAACTATACCACTGATGTTTCTACATATCCTCATCAGTACTCCGTCTTCTGTGATTTGATTATAGCCATCCTAGTAGCTGTATAGAGCATCTCATTGCAGTTTTAATTGCATTTTCCTAATGACTAGTGGCGTTAAGCAAATTTTCACTGCTTATTTGCCATTGGTATATACAGTGGTTCCACGTTCTCCGTGAGAGATTAGTTCTAGAACCCTGATGGATGCCAAAATCCAGAAATGCTAAAATTCCAACATTGGTCCTGTATAACCTGGGAAAATTAAAACTGAGCCCTCTGCATCCTTGGGCTGCCCAATCTGGGAATACTATATTTTCTATCCATAGTTGGTTGAATCTGTGAATGCGGAGCTCGTACACAGGAAAGGCCAACTATATTTTTTGAAAGTCCAGTTTTTAGTCTGTTTCTACCAGTTATAAAAATTTCCAGTTCGCATATATGGAAACTGTTTTTATGTGGATGGCTGAGGATTCTTTTGGAAAAACATACTGTCAAGAAAAGAACATAGGGATTATAAGCCTGACTCTATAGCAAAATCTGATTTTTTAAAAAGAAATTTTTATTAAAATGTCTAAAAAACACTGGGGCCCTGTTGACATCACTTGGATACCCGGCTGGTATAATCTATGACAGTATAAAGAGCCTCTCTACTTATTCTTGCATGGAATATGAGATGTTGAGGACTTTGGCATGTCGGTAGTTATGTCCACTGGTATCTATTTAGGCAGAGTATGGGAGGTTGCCAGGATTAAGAGAGGGCATAGGGTCAAGTGTGCATCCTGAGAAGCCATAAACAGAAAAGAAAGTGTAACCTAGTAAACCGTGCAGTTCCCGCAGGAATCTGGCAGGAATGGGACACAGTGGGCCCAGCATGGTCTACCAACCCCCTGCTGAATCCTTGAAATTCCTTCTGAAAACCTCCAGAAAGAAAGGACAGAGTACTGCATAGAGGGTTGAAGGTTCTGGTTTCTCCTGGCTCTTGTTTCTGTTTACGATTTGTATCTGTAGTAGTTTCCTGGGACTGCCCTAACAAAACAGCGCACAGTGGGTGGCTTAACCATAAGTGTACTGCCTCAGAGTTCTGGAAGGCAGAAGTCTAAAATCATGGTGTTGAAAAGGTGGCTCCTTCTGAGAGCCACAAGGAAAAAGCTATTCCAGAGAAGTCTCTCTCCTTATGTCATGCAGCTTTGGGTGTTTCTTGGTGTTTTAGTCTGTTCTCCTGCTGCTCATGAAGACATACCAGAGACTGGATAATTTATACAGAAAAAGAGGTTTAATGAACTCACAGTTCCATGTGCTGGGAAGGCCTCATAGTCATGGCAGAAGACGAAAGGCTCATTTCACATGGCGGCAGGCAAGAGAGAATGAGAACCAAGCAAAGAGGAGACCCCTTATCAAACCAACAGATCTTGTGAGACTCATTCACCACCACAAGAACAGTATGGGGAAAACCACCCCGTGATTCAATGATCTCTCACCAGATCCCTCCCACAACACATGGGAGTTATGGAAACTACAACCATGATTCAATTACCTCCCCCAAATCCCTCCCACAACACATGGGAGTTACAGGAGCTAAGACAGACCATATCGCTTGGCTTATCAATGGCATTCTTCCTGTGTCTTCACATCGCCTTCTCTGTATACCTATCTTTCCCTGTGTCCACATTTCTCCTTTTTGTAACTACAGAGTCATATTGGATTGGGCCCATCCTAATGACTTCATCCTGACTTGGTCATCTGCAAAGGCTGTATTTCCATACAAGGTCACATTCACAGCTACTGGAATTACCGCCTCATTATTTGCTGAAGGTACACAATTCAATCCATAACACTGTCAGTCTAGTAATTGTGCCCTTTTAGGTAATTTCTGTTTTCTACTCATAATTTAAAATGAAAGCATCTTGAAATTATAAAAGACAATAGTGCTAAGAGAAAATTTCCATCAACCTATGATTTTAAACTCTTCAAAGTGCTAAGAGAAAATATCCATCAATCTATTATTTTAAACCTTTCCAAATTATTAAGAGTAAGATATATAAAATAAGATAATTTTCAGGACAGCCATGGTTGTTCATGCGTGTAATCTCAGCACTTTGGGAGGCTCGGGAGAGCAGACTGCTTGAGCTCAAGAGTTCAAGACCAGCCTGGACAAGATAGTGAAACTTCATTTCTACTAAAAATACAAACAATTAGCCTGGTGTGGGCGTGGTGGCAAATGCCTGTAGTCCCAGTTACCCAAGAGGCTGAGGTGGGAGACCTGCTTGAGCCCAGAAAGTCAAGGCTGCAGTGAACCATGATTGCACCACAGCACTGCAGCCTGGGTGACAGCCTGAGACCCTGCCACATACACACACACACACATTCAAATAAATGATTGAGTTTACATACCAAAGAGCACCAAAATATATGCTTCAATGAGAAGAAAAGAGTGAGATCTAAGTGGCACTGAGTTATACAGAAACTTGAAAACACGTTGGTGTATCTAAATAATCAATAACCAAAGTAACAGCAATAATAACATTAAGGATAATGACTATTTAGCTTGGAATTTAAAAAACAATACATAATTATATTTACAAATTGCAATAATATAAAAACTGGAAGAGATGATCATATCTAAAATTTTCTACAGCCTTTAAATTGTTCAGGTAGAAGGAGATGATTGTTTCAAGTTGTACTTTGCTAATGCAACCTTGTGCTTCATTAGTGCTAATGCACTTTGTTCAACATTTAATAACTAAAGAGCAATGAAAAGCGACACAGATTAAATGGAAAAGGAAATATACAAACAACACACCCCCCAAAAATATGCAATCAAGTCAATGAAAAGCAGAAAACAAACGAAAAAAGTAAAGAAGTAAAAATACAGTGAAATTTTATTAAAGATGCAGAAATATATCCATATGTGTCAAAATCATATTTAGTATAAATACATTAAGTTCACTATTAAAAGACAGAGAGTACAAGCTATAATGACAAAGGATTTTTACACGCTGAGGGACATAAAATGATATGCCAAAATTTAGATTGTATAGTGACATTAATATCTCATTAAATATGCTAGAGCAAAATCTGAAATATATTCAAAAATTAACTTTGGGAGCCCGAGGTGGGTGGATCAAGAGGTCAGCAGATCGAGACCATCCTGGCTAACATGGTGAAATACGGTCTCTACTAAAAATACAAAAATTAGCCAGGCATGGTGGCAGGCGCCTGTAGTCCCAGCTACTAGGGAGGCTGAGGCAGGAGAACAGGGTGAACCCGGGAGGCAGAGCTTGCAGTGAGCCGAGATCGTGCCCCTGCACTCCAGCCTGGGCGAGAGAGCCAGATTCCATCTCAAAAAAAAAAAAAAAAAAAAAAAAAAAAAGCTTTCCAGTTGAAATATCTTTATAACGTAATATTGAATTCTCATGGCTAAGGAAAAATAATTTTATAATTAATCAGGTCTAAATAAAATAAATTAAATACTGAAAGGGCAAAAAATTATCTTAAAGCTTTTACACTTCAATGCTCAGTTTTGCTGTGAACCTAAAACTGTTTTAAAATTAAATTATGTTAAATAGAAATAATTATTTGTGGGACATTTAATGTTTCTTGATTAACCCTTGGACTTGTAGAGATTTTAATTTAGAACAGGCATAAAAATTGTAACAATTGTTATTGTGAATAGAATAGAATATTGTTCTGAGAACAGTAAATATTTCTTGAGAATTTTGATGTGTCAGAGGCTGGAATATTTTCACATATTGTTTAACTCTTTTGTCTTATATACTATTTTGTCTTTAAAACAATCAGATGAGGAAAATGAGGCTCAGATAGCAACTAGCCTGACCCAAATCACACAGCTAGAAAGCAGAGGATGCAGGATTTAAACCCAGAACCTGCTTGACTATTCACTACACTCTACCACCTCCAAGGAACGTGGTGCGTATATGATACTTGAGGACATATCAACAGTCACGACTAAGATTTAGTAAAACGGTGGAGAAATGAAGACAATGTTGAAAGAGAAAGAGTTCTAAGCCAACCACAATTAAAGTCTGAGTATGAAGAAGTCATGCAAAATATTTAACAATTTTACAAATGAAGAAGATGAGGCTAAGAGAGAATTCATTGCTTGCCTTATCGGACATCACAGTCCTCACTAATTATTTTAGTTTGTGTTTTCTTTCACATGTCTTGAAACTTGCATCATCCTATAATAGTCACTAGAATTTAGTACTTAATTTTTCTCTCGTTTCTGTGCATCTGTGCATGGAGAGGGATACCCCTGCTGCATGCTGATAGAAACTGACATTGTTTGAAAACACCTACTTTCATTTCCTAAATATGTGACTTCAAATATAACATAATTAAATATATAAATACTTAGGATATTTTTCTCTCTCTTAAAATTTATCTTAGCTTTGCAGGCCATAAGCTCAGAAATATGTGTTCCTTGTAAAAGCCACCATCTTGACCTCTTATTCTCCAACCATTAGCACAGTAAGTGTGCATTTAAACAGTTAACTAGCTATGAAATTGTTGGTAGAGGAGTTCTACAAAAACTGCAATGTATTAAAATCCTGTTTGGTCACAACTTTCTGAGGGAGGGAAGAAAACTTCATATGAGTTATGGCGATGTAATTTATGTTGATTATAAGAAAAAATTTGTTTAGGCCAATAAAATTCAAATTAACAAAGCACATTCAGAAACGAGGTTTAAAACATAAATAGCATGAAATAGGGGAGATTAGAGCTAATATTTTCCAGGAGCTAAGTAAACACACAAGCTCATATAGCATTTATTGTAAAGGTTAGAAGAGAAATCTAATTCAATATATTTAATGTACATGTAGAATGATTAGAATCTGTCTGATTCTTGATAAATATAATCTAAAGAATTAGTTTAGACATCTTTCTCCCATCTTCAGTCAGAGTTTTATAAATTAATGAAATTATCTATTATCATTTCATCTTAGATGTCATAAGACTTTGGAAACAGGGGGTATTAGGGACTAATTTACAACACATAAATAGCTTGAACAGGTGGTACTTAATACCATCACAGATACTGGTCACTGGGTAGAGTTCACAGTTATGGAAGTGAATGCCAATTAGAAAAATGTTCATATCCTCATCACTGAGTAAACTTAAACTAAGTGAAAAGATACCACTTGCCAGGTGCAGTGGCTCAGGCCTGTAATCCCAGCACTTTGGGAGGCCGAGGCAGGCAGATCACGAGGTCAGGAGATCGAGACCATCCTGGCTAACAGGGTGAAACCCCATCTCTACTAAAAATGCAAAAAAAAATTAGCCAGGCGTGGTTGCGGACAACTGTAGTCCCAGCTACTCGGGAGGCTGAGGCAGGAGAATGGTGTGAGCCTGGGAGGCGGAGCTTGCAGTGAGCCGAGATTGCACCACTGCACTCCAGCCTGGGCGACAGAGCGAGACTCCGTCTCAGGAAAAAAAAAAAAGAATGGACGAATACAAATGCCTTTAATTCCGTTCAGAATTAAGACTTCACAGTTCTCAGAGACACCAAAGAAATTCTTTCCAAAAGTTTTTTTTGCAGAGATATATTTAAAGGCATAATTATATTTTTAAGAGCTTCCCAGATTGTAACAAATATAAGTAACTTCAACTAGCAAATAAGAAATTCATAAATGTAGCTAGCTGCTCAGTATTGCTGATTTGATATCATTTGATATCTTCGAAGTGTACCAACATTTAATGAGGATATAACTGAGTGAATCCTGCAACAGAAATATTAACATATGTGCTAAAATGAGCTATAATGGATATATATATTTCCAATGTCATTTAGAGCAAATACTTATATTAATCAGGCTGAATTATATGACTCCTACATTGAATCTTTGAACAATTGAGTTACAGTGGCAAATAATAGACAAATAAAGAAATGACATAATTAGATCATAAACTGATTTAGTAGTCTTATATAATTTTTATGTAGAGCCTGAAGGAAGAGTGCTGATCATGAAATAGTATCCTAAAAGAATGCAGCTATTACTTAATAATACAAGGAAATCAGAAAATTTGTCAAGGATCATGCAGCATAGTGAGTAGTGATGATTTACATATATCTGAATAGATGATTTACATATATCAGAATAGATGATTTACATATATCAGAACTGATGATTTACATATATCAGAATAGATGATTTACATATATCAGAATTGATGACTTACATATATCAGAATATTCATCCCTTAACTTAACTACTCATAGATAACAACTTGAGCATTGTGAAATGTTGTTTTCTCTCTGAGGTATTCTTTCAGATCCTACATACCAGTGAAACTACTGACATCAGCTCCTCCGAAGGGCTCCAGGAGAAGCTGACTCACTAAAGGGTGAAGTTTCTATATCCTGGTGATTTAAGATTTAATCCCCCTAACCCAAACCAGTCAGTGACCCCATTTATCCAGCCCCTGGTCCTCTACAATCCCTTCACCCCAACCAAGTACTCTCTGGAAAGACAGATTTGAGGGTGCTCGCATCTCCTCACTCAGCTGTCCTGCAATCATTAAACTCCTTCTTTACTGCAAACTCTGTTTATCAATTTATCAGACTGTGACTGCACAGCAGTCAGAGAATACAAACACGTGAGTCCTGTATCATTTATAAATATTTAACTTTTATATATATTTAACTTCTATACACATAATTGACTATTTTGTATATTACTATTAGTAGGTAATAATAATATTTATATTTCCTCCATAGGTAGCTTCTGGGGCATTTCTGCCTGGTAAATTTTATTCTTTAATGACAAAGACTAAAGTAAGTAACTTTAAAATATTATTGAGAATTTTTTTTCTATTGATGGGACACTGAATTTGTAGGTAGAAATAAAAACCTAGATTTTTACTAAACTTAATTTTAAACACAATTCAAAATATAAATATAAAATTAAGAATTTCCAAAATTAAACTTAGTTTTAGAAACTCACATAAGCAAGTGTAATACTGAAGAGCAAAGAAACTGTGGTCTACAAAAAAAATTATAAGTAATTCATGAAATCTAAGGGCTAATTTGTGAAGTAAATTAGGAGGATATTTTATGCTGTAGCACCATCCTAGAGACCAAGAGAATCGCTCTAGGAAAACCTGCTCAACTCTTTTTAACCAGAAATTCTTTCTTTCTCCAGAAATCCCTTTCAGGTAATGCCTAATAATATCTCACTGAACATGTATTAGAAATCGTAGTTTAATTTTTAATTAAATAATTCAGTGAAAATATATTAATTGTAAAGATAAATTTTAACACATATGGGAATACTAGACTTACGGTGGTCATCAACCCAAAATGCTACAAAATTACATGGAATGGTTAGTTTGGCAAAAATAAATATCAACACTACCACCAAAAACCTAGGTTTCAAAAAGAAATACAAGAAGCATTCCAAAATGTTAAAAATTTTTCATTTGTCTACTTTCTAAATGCTCTTTAAAATACTTATGTCATCATAATTTTGAAGTTTAAAAGTAAAGAAATAGTTCTCCTAGTTAATATACTGCCTTAAAGTTACTCTGGCTCACAAACAGAACAAATCAAAGCATGACTTGACAGCCGTCAAATTACAGGAAATTGAAGCTAAATGAAATTGGACACCTCACCTCATCTAAACTCCTTACTTTATAAGAAGGAAAAGCCTCACAAAATGTTGAGGTCATTTAGCTTAAAGTCATCAGGTGAGTTAGAGATAATCTGAGAACACCACTTTTTTTCTCTTTGTTACTATTCTCTCATGAAATTTTGCCTGAAAACAGGTCTACTAAAGATATAAGAATTTGTAATGAAGATGAATATATATCATTGTCTTTCTGCTTAGGGTTGTTCAATATTTTCCCATTGATAATATATAAAATCCTACCTACTTTGACCTCCTATCATTGCCTTTCTGCTTAGGGTTGTTCAATATTTTCCCATTGATAATATATAAAATCCTACCTACTTTGACCCCCTATCATTGCCTTTCTGCTTAGGGTTGTTCAATATTTTCCCATTGATAATATATAAAATCCTACCTACTTTGACCTCCTCTCCCACCATTTCCTTGCTATCTCCTAGAACTTCATTCTTGACTCCAAAGCTGCACCCTCCTGCATCAGTTTCTTTTGTTTGAAATCTTCAGCCCTTCATAAATTTCATCCACCAAACTCCTATTTATCCTTTAACTCCCTATTATTTTTTCTTACACTGCCACATTTTCCTTCATTAGCACATATCCAATTTAAAGTTATGTAGTTTGAGTTTTTGCTTGACTTTCTGTTTCTCCATTAAAGCATAAGCTCCACAAAAGCAAGTATCATGTCTGATTTAACAGGGTATATTCTATTCTTATAAGAGTGCTGCCACGTAAGTGTCAATGAATGTTTGTGAAATAAATGAAGGACTAAAGGAGTGACTGAACAAATAAAAATAAGTTCTCTGTGTGTATTGTATGTGTGAATAAGATTTTGAGTTTGGCCAAGGCAGTTAATCACATATTAACAACTCATTAAAGTTTATTGCTATGAGGTACACAATTGGTTCAACACCAAATTCTAAGATGAAACAAGGTTTGTGTTCAGAAATATAGTGTCACTTTTTCTAATATCAGTTGCCCTCCAACTATCAGCATGACACATGCAAACCATTGATACGTGTTTTTCTGTTTTTTTTTTGTATTGAAGATACAACATGAAGGAAAATTATTATATTTCTAATAGGAAGTCCTGTTCTAAATGACAACAAATCTGAGCGTGAACACATTTGTTTAAAAGAGAGAGATTAAAAAGATGAGATTCTGTTTGTACAGTATATAACTGAAGAGAGTTGTATCTAGCAATTTGACAAGAAAGGTGAAACAGAACATTAACCTGAGCACACAAGTTCAGCTAATGATCTGGGATGGGGAGTTGTGGGTAGAGAGGAGGACAAAGACGAAAGACAACCGTTTACCCCAAGTTACTCTCCAAAGATGAGAAAAAGCCCTCTTAGTAATGTCTTTCAAAATCTAACTACTTTCAAGAACACATCGATAAGATACAGAGAGATAACAATCAAGTTGGACAGTAACTTAAAAGTCAGATGTCTTTTTAAGCATAAGTAACTTAGAACTGTAAAGTAAAAAACACTAAATGTCATTGACTTTAAAGTGGATACTGAAGAAAAAGAAAACCCTTCTATTAAAAACTAGACTACATGCAGTAACTTATGTAGAAAACTTAGCATAAATATTTATACAAAATTGCCCTACCCTATTTTATTAAAGTATGACATTATAAATTAAGAGAAAATCATTTTTAAAATGAGTTATATTTTAGGCCTTTTTTCTCAAAATGAGTTTCATAAATTGATATGGTTATTAGCATAGGAATTTCAATAATAGGAACAAAGAAACCAAAAGAAAATGTGTGTGTGTGTATGTATACAATTACCTGGCATTCCAACTTCAACATGTTTAAAAATATTTCAGTAAAAAATGTTAGATTTATTTTAAGGTAGTTTGTAAGATATTTATTAGGTTTATTTGTAGGCCTTGCACACTAAGTTAAGCAACACTATCATAAAATAAATTATTTAATAATGAAACAGAAACTCAAAGCTTCATATTATAATTAAATAAACTCTAAAGTATCTAGTAACTTCAACTGTATCCCTAAAATAACATCAGGTCTACAGTGTGTATCAACTTGCCCAGAGAAAACGCAACAATGAAAGAAAGAAAGAGATATCTATTTTTTCATAAAAGATCAACACACTTTGTCCAATTTTTTTGTCCAACTGCTATCAAGTGGGCCAACGCTAATGGCAAATAAAAGAGCTGCCATTCAACATGCATTCTAGTAGTGAATATTAACTGACTACTCTGTGAAAGCAGTGTTCGTTGAACAAATAAAAGAATCTTTGCCTGCGTGACGCTTATATTTTGGTCACTTTACATTTTACCGGAGGAAACGTGAAGAATAGAATACCAGCAATATTAACAACATTATCCCACTAGAAGGTCTCCAGTGACTGATACTTTCAGACTCATGTCAATGACCCTATATGATCTTTATATTCCAAGGAGCATGGCAATGGATTTCAACATTTCCAAATTAAAAGGTAATGGTAAAGTAATGATAACCAACACAAAAATGACTCCCTGGAAACGACAGCAACTCATTTCAAATGGCTTTGGAATGCCATTAGGAGAGTACCTTTTTCTTTGTAATGCAAAAGTCTCACAATCCAGAGAGCAGGTCTTGTGAATTTTGTGAATTTTGATGAGAGGTAAGGCATTACAGAAAGACCCAAAAGTCATGCTCCAGATTCTGGCAATATAGCTAGTAGGACAGACACAGAGTACATAGTTTTACTACTGATCACAGTGATTTAGAGATTGGAACCCATAGTTCTGTGAGATCAGGCATCACTTCAAGATAAATTTACATTTTTAATAAATGCAAACTTTGGCTCAGCTAAACAAGGTACCTTGGGCTATATTAACTGTAGATAGATAAATTTGGCGTAATTAACCCTTGCACAGTCTAAACATACCATGTGCCAAAAATGATGTAAAGCACTGAATATGTGAGATAAAGTATGATGAATTCCATTGACAAATACAGGCAATAGCTTCCATTTAATTGAGAAGAAACCGTATACCTAGCACAAGTCTTTTTCTGTGCATTAACTTTTCATAATACAACTATATGAAGTATATAGTATAAAACAGTATATGAAACTATTTTATATATAAATAAAGGTGTTTCCAAAGGTTAAGAAAGGGCACGGTGAGAGTGAGAAGCACAGTCTGGGTGGGCAGGACAATCTAGTTGTCTATCTGTGCTTTAAACTCCAATAAACATCATCTCCCACACCACGGCATCTAACTCAGAGTCACATTTCAATTGCCAGCAAATGGAAGCCTCATAAACCCAAAATGTGAACGGCAATGAAGTTCATAGAGCACGCTTTGAGTGCACAGAGTATCTTTGCAAACATTATCTTTTTTTATTACACTTTATGTTTTAGGGTACATGTGCACAACGTGGAGGTTTGTTACATATGTATACATGTGCCATGTAGGTGTGCTGCACCCATTAACTCATCATTTAACATTAGGTATATCTCCTATTGCTATCCCTTCCCCTCCCCCCAAACATTATCTTTTAAGACTTTCACAATCACGCCATGAGATTATTCCCATATCAAAAAGTAGGAAATGAAAGCCTGGAAAGAAGTTATATTGACATTAAACTGCTCTCAAACCCAAGTGTACAAATGATTCTTCTTGCAAAGAAATTCATATTCTACACAAAGTTCTATTTCAAAATGAATTCTGGAATTCAATTAAACACTCATCTGGAAAACGAGAGCTTAAGTGGAAATTCCTCACTGGTATTCAAGCAAATAAATTAAATAATGATATTAAACCTACATCTAATCTCTTATTATTACATATTCAAAGTTTGCTATACAGCTACCACTAAGTTATACATTTCCAGTGACACAAACCATAAAATGAATTTGTTTCTATTGGTACTAGCAAAAAAAAAAAAAAACCTGCGTAGACAGCAAAAGGGTCAATCTACTAATTTATCTTCTAATAACTTTCCACCCAGGAACATTCGTCCCTCTCATTAGACAGTTGTTCTATGCTTCTTTTTTTCACATTCTAATTGCCTCACCTGAACCAAAAAAAGAATGTGGATCTAGGATCAATACCTTTTGAAAAGTCATTTATTTCATTATATTATTTTTTCATATATCTGCATTATTGCATAGAATACCTGATTGGTCTTATGCTAAGTTTTTCATGTAACATTACCTCTGCAAGATGTTAATAAGTATCCTTCCAAAAATGTTTGAAAAATCTTGGGTAAAACATATTACGTAAGTTCCTGTTTTATAGTTTTCCAAGAGTTTTACTATCCTTGGCCAATGACAAAATTCAAAGCAGAGATACAGTACACAACTTTTGTAAAACTTACCTATTTTTCTTATAAGACTGTGGCTTTGTTTTGTTTTGTTTTGAACTTCTTTTCTGTGATGTGACATGAGACTGTGTGTTGAGTTAGGGGTGGGGACATACATTAACAGAGGTTTAGGAACTGCTTTGCTAAAGCAAGTTTGAGGAGAAAATGGGGAGACTAATACAAGATTTTCCTTTAAGCAGTGGGAGTTGAAGGGGTAGGTGGTTTTTGGAGAAAGAAGAGACCCATTCATGGCACAGGCTTCTTTATGTTTCTGCTCTGTGTGATACATAATGAGGATACAGACATTCACTTCCTCTATTTCCCACCCCTGGCCGGGGGTAACCCAAAGGTACCTGATAAAGACACAGCCTTATAGCTGTATCAAGTATCCCTGAGTGTGTTAGGACTGGAGAGGCCTAAGGAATAAAAAACATACATGCATTAAATGGAACAAATACAGAGAAGAAGAAAACTCAGACATGGTACATTAATTGTGTACCTTTCCTTACAACCCAGCACATCACAGGGTACATGACCTGCTTCCTTTTGACCTGCTTCCTTTATGTTCACTGCATGAACAGGGAATGGGGTTGGGGTACACGTGGGAGATAATTGTGTTTATTATGTACCTGGTATTAATACATCTATAGAGACAATTGGAATGACTATACTGGAGAAACAGCAAGAGAAGAACTGAAAAGACTAAAACAAATACTTGGTTCTCTAAAAAATACTCCAAAGGATTTCTCATGTCTGACAAATTACATTTTAGTCTAATAGTAATAAGTGACCAAAACTAAGGTGATTTGATAAATATCATTAGGTATTTTATTGTGAAATTGATATCTATACGTATTGCTTATAAAGCTCAGTAATCTGTTCTTGAATTGAGAAATTACTGAGACAACATCAAAAGCTGTCATTTTTGTTTCTATGTTGTCGTTGTTATTGTTTGTGAGGTCAGAGCTTCTAAACTTTATGACTGTTTGAAAGGGGCCTATATAGACCTTGCCTGAATATTAAGTCATGTGAAATGATAAAAAGCTTTCTGATTTATTGGGTTAGACAAAGAAAAAATTGAGAAATTGAGCATCATTAAAATTAAAGACTTTTGTTATTCAAACTGTGCTTAGAATGAAAACAAAAGCCACAGGTTGGGAGAAAATCTTTTCAAAACATATTCAAAACATTTTCAAAACATATCAGATAAATTACTGGTATTTAAAGTATACAGAGAACTCGAAAATAAGAAAGAAAACAACTCATTTAAAAAATAGTCCAAAGGTCTAAATACAGCTGTCAAATGGGGATTTTGAAGTTACTAGTCATGTATCATTAGGGAACTGCAAGTCACAGCAACCGTGAGATATTATTACATGACTATTAAAATGACCAATATCCAAAAGTCTGATGATACCAAAAGCTGGCAAATGTGAGGAGAAACAGGAACTTTTATTCATTGCTGGTGAGAATGCAGAATAGTACAGCTACTTTGGCAGTCAGTTGGGCAGTTTCTTATAAAACTAAACATACCCTACCACACAACCCAGCAATTACATTCCCGGTATTTACTTAAAGGATTTGAAAACTTACATGCACACAAAAGCCTTCTTCCCATGAATGTTACAGGAGCCTTATTCATGATCACTAAAATCGAAATGTCTTTCAGGAAGTGAATGGAAAAATAAACTGTGGTATATCCAGGCAATGGAATAGTATTCTGTCAAGCTACAGAAGACACACAGGAACCTTTAAATGCATATTGCCAAGTGAAAGAAGCCAGTCTGAAAAGTCTACATACCGTATGATTCAACTGCATGACCTTCTGGAGAAAGCAAAACTATGGAGACAGTAAAGAGATCAGTGGCTATTAGGGATTTGGAGGAGATTTGTGCAGTCTAAACATGTCATGTGCCAACAATGACGTAAAGATATGTGAGATAAAGTATGACGAATTCTATTGACAAACACATGCAATGGCTTCCATTTAACTGAGAAGAAACCATATACCTAGCACAAGTCTTTTTCTGTGCATTAACTTTTTGTAATACAACTATATGAAGTTATAGCCTCTTTTATATATGAATAAAAGCATTTCCAAAGGTTAAGAAAGGGCACAGTGAGAGTGAGAAGCACAGTCTGGGTAGGTAGGTCAATCTAGTTTTCTATCTGTGCTTTAAACTGCTATAACCATCAACTCAATCTACTAATTTATCTTCTACATAAATTAGTAGAGGAAACGATGAACAGATGGAGCAAGGAAGAATTTTAGGAGAGTGAATCCATTATTCTGTATGACACTGTAGTGAGGATTATTTGTCATTACACATTTGACAAAACCTATAGAATTCATAAGACAAGGAGTAAACTCTAATACAAACTACATACTTTAGTCAATAATAATGTACCAATATTGACTCATCAACTATAACAAATGTACCACACTATTGCAAGATGTTAAAAATCGGGGAAATTGGGGTAGAGGCTGAGGATGACGTGTGAATGCTTATTCACTTCTTTCTACAAACCTAAAATTGCTTTTAAAGAGTCAATAAAAATTAAAACAAGGCAGGGTTTTCATGCAATGGAAAAAAACACACAACTTTAGTAAGTGACTGATAATTATGCTTATGCCACTTTGCTAGATTACACTTCATTAATAAATATAGTTTCATTCTCTATGTTATAAAGCAGAATAAAGTCAGATATCTAGAGAAATTGATTTTAATGATTAGAGTAAAAGCATTTTTACCTCCAACGTCAGAATGAGTTCTTCAGAATCAGTCCATTTTATAGTTAAATCAATCATTGATTTTAAAAAAATATTGAGAAAAACTTTAACTTCACTTTTTCCATCAAACTCAATGTCATGACAGCATTGTGAGTCATTTCAATCTAGGATTAAAACCTATTTCTGGACCCAGTGGACTTACTGTGATAGATTCTGAAAATGTAAGACGTTAAAGTCCAGTCTTTGATCTGCTGTCCTCTGCAGTTATCAAAAGGTCAGTTTATCCTGCTTCTTTTCTCTCTTTTTCATATATCTTGCACTTCAGCTTAATATTAGTATTAAGCTAAATTTCTTATTTTATTTTGATTGATAAAGGAAAACAGATTGTTTCGATACAGTTACTGAGAATAAGCAGCAAAAGGTACTTATAAAGTACACAAGAGAGCTATCAGATAAAAATGTGTTCAAAAAAAGATTTGGGAATTTTTATTGCATGAATGTTCAAATGGACAGGAAAACTTTCTGGATTCTTTTTCCACCACACAGGAGTAGCAGCACTAAAGTAGTGAATAATGTCCATTCAATTGGTAGTTTTCATGTATTTCTGATATCAGAAATGGACTGTTAGTAACTAGTTTTAAAAGCAGAGCATTTTTGTGCATGGCATTCCCCTGAATTCCAAAGCCCAAACTTAACTTAGGCTAATTTCTCTCTGCTGGGAGCACCATTAATTTCTCATAGATAACATTTCATATATATGCGGCATTCTGATGATGTAAAGGAATTCACAGTTTATGGGCCTACAAGCCAAATTTAATCAATGGCTTGCTTCATGTGGCTGAGAGCTAAAAATTGTTTTGGCATTTTGGAAGTGTTTAAAGAAGGAGAAGGAAGGGGAGAAGAAGAATGAGTAGATGAAGGAGAGACAGAGACTACATATGGCCAGCAAAGCCTATAATATTTACTGTCTAGTTCTTTACACAAAGAACTTTTCCAATCTTGAACAAAACACACACATTTTTGTTATGCCAAAAAAGGACTACAATAAGTCTTCACTTAACATCATCGACAGGTGCTTGAAAACTGGTCATAGGTATATATATTTATGGTCACGTGATGTTTTGATACACGCATACGGAGGGATAAATTGGGGATGGTTAATTGGTACAAAAATACAGTAAGCGAAACCCATTTTACCATAGGTTGACATCAAAAGAGTTAAGCTTCTATGGCTTTTGGTAACTAAAACGTCAACAAACTTGTAAATAAAGATCAAAACACTTCTAATATTAAATGCTGAAATAAATTTCAGCTATTCATACGTTTAAGATTAATAAAAGCTAGTAAAATCATTATTTACCTACTTATTTCAGTTTGGGGTTGCAGTTGACCGCAGCCTATCCTGTCAGCTCAGGACGCAATATGGGAACCAGCCCTGGACAGGGCGCCGTCGCATTGCAGGTGCACTCACACATACCCACAGTTACTCAGACTGGGACCACATAGACACATCAATCAACCTCACATGCACAGCCTTGGGAAGTGAGAGGAAACTGGAGCATCCAGAGAATATCCATGCAGACATGGGGAGAATATATAAGCTCTACACAGACAGTGAACCCCAATTGGAATCAATTTGTTTTTTCTCATCAACATTATAATGAAATGACATTGAATGAAACGTCGTTATTCAAAGACCTGTTGTACTCAGTTCTAAACATTTCAGAATTAAGGGATCTACACACATCCTCTTCTATATAATGGAGTGGGTCTCTTAAAATTTCCTGGCAACATACTCTTAGCCTGCCTAGGAAACACTTTAGAATAGAACTGCATTATAATAAATTTTCATATTCTATTTATATCTTCCTATTTCTCCCTCTACTTATTAAGGTATAGTCTTGTATATGTAATCCTTCAGTTCCTGAACAAGGTGAACATATGATCTCATGATGTGTGTTTTAATTTCTTAACTTTGTTGAGATTTGGGAATGTGAGGATGATGGAAAGGAAAGAAAGGAACTCAGCAGCTATAAAAGAAATCTGACCTTTAATTTTTTTATTGAATTTGTTTCTTGTTTTATTTTTCCTTCCTTTGCACAAATGAGAACTTCTAGTTTTACAAAGGGTACCACCAATTTTAGGACAAAAATTTGTATTTGTGGTATAACACAAGTTGGAGACACAATGATTTAGAGATTGCATATCAATTTTATCAAATAAATGTGATAAAGTAGGTGATATGCACACACACACACATATGTAGTGACAAAACCATTGACACAGATACCCAGATGGCACTTAATGTACTTTCAGCCTTAAATTCTTTCTCAAGGACAAGCCATTTGTTTGCAAATGATTTAGCATTTGGCCGGGCGTGGTGGCTCACGCTTGTAATCCCAGCACTTTGGGGGACCGAGGTGGGTGAATCACGAGGTCAGGAGATCGAGACCATGGTGAAACCCTGTCTCTACTAAAAATACAAAAAATTAGCCGGGCGTGGTGGCGGGCGCCTGTAGTCCCAGCTACTTGGAGAGGCTGAGGCAGGAGAATGGCGTGAACCCGGGAGGCGGAGCTTGCAGTGAGCCGAGATTGCGCCACTGCACTCCAGCCTGGGTGACAGAGCAAGACTCCGTCTCAAGAAAAAAAAAAAAAAAAAAAAAATGATTTAGCATTCAAAAATGATTAAACACTGGAAAAAATGCATTGCACATAAAGTTCAGATTACAAGTGAATTAAAGTCACACTAATATAACTATAATTTATAATGAATTCAAATGGCTTTCAGAAGGGTCATCTGTGGAAGGTGAAGAGCAATCTGAATTTATTTTTCTGGTAACTGGTCATAGCAATGTTTTCTAGACTAGTGAGTGAGTGCTCATACAGCACCATGTGTGTTCAACAACACATAAAGTTGGATGACAAAATCTACTTTAGTGAGAAGGTAGCTATTTCCAGGGGCACCAATAGTAATGTCAGTTTTGAGTCTTGGGTTTGCTTTTGTTTACAAGGCGATGAAATGTTTAAGGAAAAAAAAAATTCTACAAATCCATGTTGAGTGAACATTTCAATCCTTGTAAAGACCAAAGTCAGCTGCCACCATGCCATGCAAACCTTATAGTACATGACATGTTAAATCGGTAACCTCGAAAGGGACTTCTGAGAAGCTATGAGTAAAAGGCACACACAAAATGCCTCTGAGATGAATTCACAAATGAAATGGAAAAGGATATCTGTGTACATCCAAGAAGAATAGTAATTAACAGAAAACAAGAACACTTCTAAATTGAAAGAATCCCTAAAGTAAAAGAAGACCAAAGAAAAAGAAATAAAGATGAGAAGTGAAATGAGGCGGAAATGGTGAGCGACAAGGAGACACACTGAGAAAAAAAGTAGCTAAAGTTAGTGTGTTATTATTTCAGCAAAATTAAGTATATCAATACTGAGAAATATGACTTGAAATAGATTCAGTACCTCAAGCAGAAACATAAACAAATAACATCTGGGTTTTTCTTTTGATAACCAGTATTTTAAATACAAAAATCTAAAAATTTTATCTTTGTGTAAGAGTTACACATTTAACATACCAATCAATAACAAAAAGGCGCTATAAATACTTTATGGAAATAAATGTCCTAACAGATGTTAACCAGACATCAGTCTTCACCGGTAAGGATTAGATTTGAAGGTGTTTGCAGATAATTAAAACTTGTTTTTATAACATAACTTAGCAGCTAAGTAGTATAATGAAAATGGGATATTCAAATTATAAGATATAAAATATTAAAGATAGAAGAACATGTTTATTTTTTCAATATAAATATTGTTACAGCTCAGAGAAACAGTATGAAATCTCAGGGCTCATGAAAGGCCACATTCTAGAGATAGTGATTGACAGGTATGGTAATTCCCCTACAGCGTGGTGCCTGTTGTCATGGAGTAGCATGTCTCCTACAGGGTACTACCAGCAGGTTCAAGTAGGAAGAGCCGATAGTCCATGTGAGAAACCCCGGAAAGCTAAAGATAGAAGGAAATATTTGTGCCACGTTGAAGAGCAAGTTCACCAGGTGAATTGGCATGTGGCTAGGGTACAACTTCCCATACATATATAAATAATGAAACACACAAAAAATTATCAGAAAAGTATTTTATTATTATTAGAGTCACGATTAGCACTCTCCTCATCAGGAGAGTTTTAGGTTTTTTTCTAGCCCTACTCTATACTTTTTAAACACAGTCTCCAAGTTTCAAAATAAAAGTTTCTTATTTTTAATTCAAATCTCAATTAAAATAAAACAAAAACCGAAAATGTAGAAATTCCTTATTTTGACCATCTATATATCATACACAACAAAAAGACTGATAAAATTCCATTAAACACAACAGCTAGATCCGTATTCCCGTTACTGCTTAAGCCCATTCCAATAAGGATTTTATACCAAATCTGCCCTTGCCAAGGCTACCTGGGGCCTTCATTTTATTATTTGCAATGGACAATTTTAACTTCACATCCATGTTGGCTTCCTTACATCCTAGATGCACATACAGCCAGATTTTTTCCCATCAGATGTGATTTGATCCTCCAACTTCGGAATGGCTTGATGACCTCCTCTTTATCTAAAGATCACTTTAAAAAGCCTGAAGTATTTGGCTCTTCCCTAAATCTTTGGCCAGATGTAATGTCATCCTCCCATTGGCTTTCTTTGTCCAAACTACATTAGCCTTATCTCAGATCTTCAAACAAGTTATATTTCCTGCCTAAGATCTTTCTATGAGTGAGTGAAAGGTGTGACGAAGATAGTTCCTCTTTGCCCCCAAAGGTTTCATTGATCACGCTGATAATGAATTTACTGTTAATCTCTTACTGTTATACTCAGGCTTAAATTCTCTACCCTACACACTTCAGTTGACATAATTTTAATTTCCACTGTGATGCTTCTCTCTCTTCTATCAACACTCTCTCCTCACAGGGTTTCATCCAGATCAGGAGTCAGTAACATTTTTGACAAAGAGCCAGATAGTAAATATTGCAGGCTTTGTGTTGCCAAGAGGCAAATTTATGGAACTTTCCCTGCTGAAAAATTTCCCTGTATTTTACATTTTAGACTTATAAATGCCACACGTACTTATAACTCATGAGCCATACAAAAATAGGTGGCAGACCAGATCTGGCTCATGGGCTATAATAGTTTTCCAACCCCTCACCTAGATTCATGACTTTAGGCATGCTCTATAGGCTACGATGATCTAACTCACATCTCTAGCCAAGTCAACTTGTCAGTGCCTACTTGATGTCTCCACTTGGATTCTAACTAGCGTCTTAATTTAAGATTAAAAAATGTAAAATCAATCACACATACGCACCTACCCACACCTCTGTCACTTGCAAACTGCCTCATGTCATCAAGACTTTGCCATATCACTAAAAGTGACCATAATCCCCCATGTCCCTAAATCCAAATACCTTGATATAATTCTTGCTCAGTAAATTCAATCATCTTCAAATCAACTTCCAATCTCAACTGATTTTCTCCAACTTTATTGCTACACTCATAATCCCAACTACCATCATCCTTCAACTGGACAGGTGCAATAGTCAGCTAAATGAACCCCCTTCCTTCACTACTGTACCCTTCCACAATAGTACACCCTCCTAAGAGCTAACCTCATCGTATCACACATCCATCATACAATTCTCAATGTAGTTAATTTATATTCACACTTTGATATAAGATCTAGATTTGGTCCCTGAGAACACTCATGTAATCTCTCTCCATGCTCTTCCTTCATGGACATTCCAGCCAAACCGGCCTTCTTTTCTTTGTAAGAAACTATCAAGCTCTCTTTTTAAATTACAGAATCTTTATATCTGCCCTTCCTTCTGCTCAGAGCACCCCAGATCTTCAAAGTACCTTCCTCTTTGTCTTCACTCAACTCTCAAATGAAATATTACCTCCTCAGAGAGAAAAATGCTCTGAAATACCTACAGCCAGATCAGTGCCTTCCTCCTTGACAGTTTTACTCAGCCATGTTATCACATGTAATCTTCTTCGTAGTAGTGTACTTTATAGCCCTTCACACCATTGCTTTGTTTAGGTATTTATATGTCTTCCTCCTCTTTCCCTCCTCACTACAGTATAGCCAATTGTGTCTTTGCCTTCTTCACTGCTATATCCCCTAGTGCCTGGTAGGCTTTCTATAAACAGCCATTTATTGACTTATTGACTACATGTATATGCTAATCCTTTTTACTAATTGTTGTTACACTATAAATTTCTCTTCTCCCTCTCTTCGCTTCCCTCTTCTCATGTCCCTTGATGCTTCCTACTCAATATTAACATGGACATCATTTTGTGTCTTCAGCATTTCTCTTTTCATTATATTATGATAGGTTAATTTTCCTAAGAAAACACTATTTTGACAAAAGCAAAGCATTAAAGTAAAGCAGCATAGGATCAATTTTTTCCTATTGAAAAGGAAACACCATCTTTCCGAGAAGACAATTCCACCAGGAAACAAAAAAAACACACACATTTCCGGTAAGTCCTAGTTCCCAAGACTTGAAGCCAGTATGTTTTTCCACTTTCAAGTATCCTTGACTGTAGAGATAAAAGGTATCCACTTAGAGATATTAACTCATTACCACTGCCTAAATTTGGCTTCCAGAAACACAACTTAATATGACATCAATGGATGTGATAATCATTTGAAAGTAGCTTTATCAAAATCTTCCAACAGAACAAGTTACTTTCCTAATTAGCATCCTCGGTTAAATACCTAAATCTGATGAATAATAAGTTATGCATTATGCTAAATTGCATTGGCTCACTATCTTAGAATGCTTTCAAACTAATTAAAAATGAGATATTCAGTGATGAGAAATATAAAAAGATAAAAACTTATTTCAATCAGTTTAAATTAGAATTTAACATTTCTTCAATACGCTCTTTTGTAGTCAATTGCAAGAGTAATAAAGCAAAATTATTGAGTCTATAATAGTGACCGTTCAAAATTCATAGTGAATTATTAAAAAGAAAACTAAGGTCCCTGGCAACTTTCCACCTCACTTCAAAGCATAGCCAAGGTCATTACAACAGCAAGTAAAAGACTCCACACAATTCCCACTTCTTCGCCTCTATTCTGTTACTTCTGGAATCTTCTACTACTCCAAATTGTGTGTTTGCTCCAGACTCAGCAGTTCTCACCACCTTGTTCTTCCAATTGCCATCTTCTCTGTGCGGCCTTTCTTGACTACCCAGTTAAAAATTATCCTATCAAAATTATCTGATCCCCATCCAGGATTACTTTTCACCATCTAACTTACGATACTTTGCATATTTATGTGGCTCATTGTCTGTTATCTGTCTCCCTAAGTTAGAATGCGAGCTTCATGATGGCAGAGTTTTGGTCAATTTCCTTCACTCAATAATTCCTGACCCAAAGTAAACACTTCATAAGTATTTTTTGAATATACTAATATATAGTCCGAATTATCAAGGAACTTATAAATAAATAAAGACACAACCCAGCATATAGTGCAGCTTGAGAAATGTTGATAGTGTGGTACAGGAGGAGGTATGTAAACTATGAGAAGCAACAGTTAAATAAGAAGCAATCCAGAAAGACACACAGTGTGGGTGACATCTGAGTTAAAGGACAGAAGGTAAGAAGATAACCAGATGGAGAAAAGAGAGGAAGATCTTACAAACAAGCATCAGAAGTTACCATAAGAAAAGCAAGTACAAAATCATCAGAAGAAAAACAATTGCATCCCAGTTGTTACCACAAACATAATTAACTATGAAAACCCAGAACAGTTCATGCTTTGATAATGCTAAAGTTGATACGTAGATTAAGATGTGATATAACAATCTGCAAATCTTAGTTTTCAGAAAACCTTTTTAGGCAAGATATGATGATTTAAGGAAGAAAAGTTGCTGATGGATGAGGCATGTTGTCCCTTAAAGACAAACACTATGAAGACTGCGTACAGCCTTTATAATGGAAAGGTGCCACGTTTTTTCTTTTTTAAGTCCTTGGAATCTCAGTTGGCAACTTTGAAATTCATGTGTAATTCATGAGCTTTTTAAAAGAAATGTAATAAGTAACACAAGTGATTCTAGAGCTTGTCTTTAGGCTGAGGTAGATATTGGCATTATAAATTGAAGTGCTAGAAAGGAACAATAAGAATTAAGAATAAGCAGTAATTTCTGCCAAGATCTGTGGCACCCAGTCTCACACATAAGGCTTTTTGGAATCTCTTGGTTTCCAAGGTTCAGGCTCTCATACTTTAGTTTGTACATAAAGGACTTAAGTTATTCTTAAAGCACAGTTTTAGCACTTCACACCAGGAGATGGTTATGAGACTGATCACAGGATAAAGTGAAATAGGATGTGTGCCTACTTGTAGAAGGAACCTCGTTCCTTTTGCCATTCTATTCCTACTTTTCTGGCAGGAAAGTCCTAGAAAAAATTTCATATACAGATTAATTTTAAACAATTTACATTATATTTTACTATTAATAGCTTCTAGAATATCTTAGCTTAGGCTGGCCCTGGTGGCTCACACTTGAAATCCCAGAATTTTGGGAGGCTGAAGTGGGCGGATCAACTGAAGTCAGGAGTTTGAGACTAGCCTAGCCAACATGGTCAAACCTAGTCTCTACTAAAAATCCAAAAATTAGCCGGGTGTGGTGATGCGTACCTGTAATCCCAGCTACACAGGAGGCTGAGGCAGGAGAACCATTGAGCCTGGGAGGTGGAGGCCGCAGTGAGCCAAGATTGTGTCACTGCACTCCAGCCTGGGCAACAGAGCAAGACTCTGTCTCACAAAAACAAAAAACAAACAAACAAAAAAAGAGTATCTTAGCTTATATATTTCTCACATCTGATCCTACCACTTTACTTCTTTTTTCCTGTTTATACCAATTATTTCTATTCCTCTTTACATATAGGCAGAAAGATAAGACTAAAATGTGTCATAGACAATGACATCTAGTAAATTGACGTATTCTTCATGTTTAATTCCACAACAGATTTCAAATACAACCAAAATCTCCAAATAAAATCTTAATTCTAAATTGAGTGCTTGTACAGTCTTCAAATATGTTCAAATAGAACATCAAAGCTCAATAAAATTAGTTATATCACTTGGGATGGTGTTTAAAATATTTTTTCCTAAATAAATTCAGCTTCAGAGGATGAGAAAACCTTCGTTAGGAGATGTTTTAAAGAACAAATTAAGTTAAATGTGAAGGAAATCATACTTTATTTTGTTGAATAGTAAGATTTTTTTGTTGCTATTGTGAATTAATGCCATCCAAATATTGAGTGATGTAATTCAATTTAGTAAAAGAAAAAAGTCTAAATTATCAACTTCTTTCCTTATAAAAATGAAATATGCTATAACTTGCATTTTTTCCATGGCAATGACCCTGATGATCAGAGAGGTTAAAACCTAAAAACATTTAAAATCATCTAATCTAAATTATAAAAAAGAAATCCCTTTCTTCAGAAAAAATAATTTTTTAAGGAAGCACTCATAAACAAATCTCTACTAGTAGATATACAGCATACACATCTCTTACTATCTCCCATGCAGACTGCATAAAAAGGCGTGCTGGCTACTTTTAAGAAAACAACATTCAGATGTCTGGAAAGTATCTGAAATGCATGATTAATCTACACAGATAATTTTCTCAAGAAACCAAATTTTGAAGACAAGTAATTCAAAAGTCTATTGTCTATAAAGTAAATCCGCTGGTATACTTAAACTGCTGTAATCCTTTCTCTGTTTACCTTATAGTGTGCACCTCTCAAGCTATGGGAATGCATGTCTTCTCTAAGAAGAGCTGACTTCTTTTGTAGGAAAAAGCTGTTGGAAATGACTGTTAGGATTTCAAATGTTTGGGAGTGTGTATTCATGTGGGTTTTACGTGTTGAATATTTGCATTTGTAATTTTAAGATGCTTAAATCAAAAACTAAAATGACCTATGCAACATAATTCTGCCATAGGATAAATTAAATTCAATTAAATGTTCCCATACAAATTATTATCTACCACAATGTAAAAATATTTATATATCACAAAGATGTAAGAAACACTGACTTCTATTATACAGCAGAGTTCAATTTCACTACTACTTAGCTTGATGATATTTTAAGGTCATGTCTCTTGGAATACACATTCAATATTCATTGCCAAACGTCTGAGCTCACCTCTCTTGAAGCAATATTCAATTATCAAAGGAAAATAATTTACCAAGCAACCTCACAAAACACAAACTCTAGGTAGCATCAAGGTTTTTCAAAGTGATTATTCCTTACTGGTCGAGATCCTAAGATATTAAAACTCATAGATCACATGATCTGAGATTTTCTAATTGAAAAGCTGTAGCTGTAAACCTTTCATTCAAAGTCGGATACTACTTTCAGCTGTCAAAAGAATTATGCAATCACTTAAACTTCTGGAATGAAAGAGAAAATGAAGGGAACAATAAAAGTAACTGAAATGCACTGAGAAATGAACATAAGGAACCAAATGGAGGCAAAGACAGAGAGAGAGAGAGAGAGGGCTGTTTATCTAACCTTCCCTTCTTGAGTGGGTTTTCTCTGATATCTCTAGAGAACAATTGGATGTGTAACAATGAAATACAAAACACAAGATACTGTCTTCGTATAATTACTTGTAATGATTCCAAGATGGCATAATTTGAGAACTTGCTAAATAGGACAACAAAGTGATCTGCTTTTCCAAAATTTTGCCCCTTACCTTATATATTATTTCATGGTGAAGATCAATAAAACTGAAAATTGGAATTGCCAGATATTATCAGATTTTATTTTTTGAATGCTTAACAGCTGACCCAAAATCTGGTCATAAAAATGGAAGTTAAATTAAATTGTCCTCAAAATTTAAGTTTGCTACATTTGTAAGAACCACTTGCTTCTTCAAAATCTCAAACTTTCTCATATCTAGCAGCAAATTGAAATTAGGAATTTAAGCATGTAAATTCATCATGGAAACCAAATTGATTAAAATTTTCTGTGTATTCATGATAATGTTTAAAATTTTTGCTACATTTAAACTCTAAGTTAGTTACAAAAACCCTAAAATTATGCTTGTTTAAAAACTTGGGCTAACTTGCTTTTGAAAACATACTGACATATTCGTTCCATTCTTCTTATAATTATTTTTTTGTCACTCCCAAGCAGCACACCATTGTATATATCCCCAAAACGGCACTTCTTTGTTAAAGCCATTAGGACAGAAATATTTTTGAGCCAGATGCAATGGCTCATGCCTGTAATGTCAGTACTTTGGGAGGCCTAGGTTAGAGGACTGCTTGAAGATAGGAGTTTGTGACCTGCCTGGGCAACATAGCAAGACCCAGTCTTTACAAATGAAATGAAAATAAAATATAAAATAAACTGGCTGGGCATAGTAGTGCACACCTGTGGTCATAGCTACCAGGAGGCTGAGATGAGAGGACCATATGAACCCAGGAGTTTGGGGCTGAGAATGAGCTATGACTGCACCACTGCACTTCAGCCAGAACTATGGGTTGGTGAGTTAGAAATAAGTTCTCAGTTCTGAATATAATAACTGCTCCTGGCACTCCCCAGAATGAGCTGGGATTTCTTTTGCCTCTCTATAGTCCCTCTTCCTCAGGAAATACCCCCATGGTTCTGCCCGCTGTGCTATTAATTACACCAATGCTTATTATATGTCAGTTCAGTTTTATCTAGATTCTCCCAAAGTCAGTGCTGAACTTAGTTGTTTGAAAATGTATATATTGTAATAGTTACCAAAAAGACCAAATACAGCTAGATATTTATGCTATTTGTTTTATTTCCATCGTAGGTATATTTCCTTTTAAAATTCATATATATCTTTCTCTAAGGATTGTCTCCGTTTTCAGATGTTAAGCACTTTCTCATGCACACACCACCTAAGCAGCAAAGACAGAGTCCACGTCAGGGAATGTCACATTCAGGATAAGTACCTATTATTCTGTAACTCAGAAGTAGGAAAATGGATGTCCTCAAGCAGATGCTTTTCTTGACAGATACAAAAATTTGACAAGGATCACTGACTGACTTCCAACCCACCATTCATCCCTTTTATCTTATTTTGACCCTAAGGGTCCCAGAGGGATAATGGCACTACATTCCTATTTAGAATTCAGATTTCAGATTGCATTTCTTATATCATTGTTTATAAGTAGTGGTTGCACACAGTCGCGATAATACTATGACATTAATCTACATTCCTCGTTAAATCGATTTTTGTCTTCCGTTTTTGAGCTTAGCTACAATTTCTCACACGGTTTCTCTAGGAAGATTCCTCAATGACTGAAACATTTAGAACATGGTCGATTCATAAATACGACACTGGGATTCCCCAATGACTGAAACATTTTGAACATGGTCCATTCATAAATACGACACTGGGATTCCCCAATGACTGAAACATTTAGAACATGGTCCTCTCATAAATACGACACTGGGATTCCCCAATGACTGAAACATTTAGAACATGGTCCATTCATAAATACGACACTGGGATTCCCCAATGACTGAAACTTTTAGAACATGGTCCATTCATAAATATGACATTGGGATTCCCCAATGACTGAAACATTTAGAACATGGTCCATTCATAAATATGACATTGGGATTCCCCAATGATTGAAAAATTTAGAACATGGTCTATTCATAAATATGAAGAGCTTGTGTAGAAAGTATAATTTACTTATCCTATTATGCTTAAGAAATTATGTGAAATAATGTGAAAATAATCTTAGAACATTTGCATGCATATTTGCTGCAAGAGTCATCTTTCATTGATACTTAATCATAATCATGGACATGGTGGGTCCCAATAACCAATATTTAATGCAAGACTGTAAATTTAATAGAGAGAAAACCTTATTTATAAATTTTCATGTGTTCTTTTCTTGACAATAAGGAGCTGTGAGATTTGTATTTTAAAAGATACTTAGTAATAAAAACTTTAATTTTTAAAACTTTTATTTTTAAATTCTGCTTAATTGCATAAAAGTTAAAAGGTAATATTTAATATTTAATGAGGCTTATTGAGCTAAATGATGATATGCAGCTTGGGTTATACTTGCAATTATAAGATTTGCTCATTATACCTAAGCAATCTCCTTCACTCAATCTAGCTACCACTAAGGAAGCAAAATTCCCTGAATCATAGTATCAAAGCATTCCATTATGTTTTCTATTAAGTTGTTTTGTTCTTTGAATCATTGTCTATTTTAATTTATCCTTTTAGAAAGAAAACAAATTACTTAACTTGCATTTCCCACTAGAACCTTCACTACAGCTAGACTTGGAATTGATTTCAGGCCATTTTTTAATAAATGATGGTCCCTAGTGAAAGATAGAATACTTGAGCCATCAATATTGAGTAAATAAAAGGGTTTGGGTAAATAAGAGAGAAGATACCTATTTTTCTCAAATATTTTAAATATCTAATAACCTATTCCTCATCTAAAACAAGCCACAATTACTGGAAATGATGGTCAGAGGAAGGTATTAGCAACCCTGTGTAATACTACATGTCATGTTGGATCACTATTACAGAGAAACGGTTGTCATGCTGCATTTTAGTAATTCTACACATCACCAGAGAAATAGACAACTCTTATAGCCAAAGAAATCCAACGTAGCTACTGTCTACATATTCTTGTTTTAGACCTTTGGTGAAAAAAACTACTATGTGTATTGAATATATTTTACATTAGTTTTATCACAAAAGAAAAATGAGAATTCTATTAGATGCAAATACAAATTCTGAATGACAGGAAAGAAAAATTAAAATCAAAGCTGATCTTAATTAACAAAATGTATTATCTGCTTACATGTATATACAACTGTTCATATACAAAGGCACAGATGCATTTGTGGTTTTGAAAAAATATCTATTTCATTTCAAATCTTCATTGAACAATATTACATATGGCAAGAAAACTGATCTTTTTGAAGGATCTTTTAAAAAGTGTTAAACTTTATTAGATACTCCAAACTAGCAAAGCTCAACTTCATCACAATTATATAATAACACTGCACACTTTCAATTTTATCTGGAGAAATATACCTATCCCTTGAAATAACTCTGTAAACTTCCTGCTCACAGATTTCATTTCAAGCCTTGAAAATGCAGAAAATCAATGCTGAATATACTTGCCCCGAAAGGAAAAGAAAATTTCAGGGGTGTCAGGATGTTTTATCACATAAAGTACAGAATTGCAATTTGTATATGAGCAGGCAACACACCTCCAAAAATAATACAATACTTATCACAAAATACATTCACAGATACTAGATTTGGCACAAACCACTCCATAGAGCTATTGATGAAATCAGTATTGAAAGCCTTATTCCAAAATCTATGACCCTTTTCTACTCTCCAACTGACATTTCAGGATGCCACAACCTTGCAGCTCCACTCTCTCATTAATTTCCCCTAAATACCCTTGGCAGAAGAACGAGAAACGTCACATTTTTCATTTAATTTCTAAAGAACATCACATCCTTTAAGAATAGGTTCTTGAAATTTTAAAATGTAAAACATAAAAACCCTAAAGAGACAAACATCCAAAAACATAAAAACCCTAAAGAGACAAACGTCCAAAAACTTTTCTTCAAAATCACAACAACTTTATATGCTACGTGTTCCTGTAAAATACCACATACACAAACTCACAGGCACACCCACCCACCCAAAACCCACACACTCGAATATATATGGCCTCGTAATACCTCACATATATATACATGTCACCAAATGCAACAGAGACACACGCATATATATGGCCTCATAATACCTCACATATATATACATATCATCAATTACAACAGAGAAAAGCCAATTTCAGAAACATGGCTTCAATTTTGATGCATTTACTCACACTTAATTCTATTTCAATTTAACTGCAGAGATATTACAATACCCTGTAACAAAAACCTGACGGAAGATTGTAACAAATTGCTTAAACATCAAACCAAACACTAAACATAATTTCATCACATAGTGAAATTCGCATCCAACTCGCAAAGAATTAGAAAATCCTTGCACTTACCTTGGCCTTGTCCATTCCCCAGATGACCCCAAAACACCACCGTCATCATCAACAGCCCCGGAGCCCACGTCCACATCCTTCTAGTGACACGCTCGTGTCTTCTGGCCATTGCATCTTAAACTCTGCATATTCAGTGGGGTGGATGTGAAAGTACAATAAATTACATTCTTAGAGAAATACACTACGACTCAAATCCCATATCTAATATGCACTGTGCATTTCTGAATTATCCTGCCTACAAGGAGGTACATTTGAAAATCATGCTTCCCTTTAGGGTTGTCATATTGATGATTAATACGAAAGCTCATTCATTTTTAATCTTTAAGCATTCATCTGAATTCCATTTTTAATATCATTTTCCAAAACAGGCCACTTAACCTATGAATGTTAAAAAGTACTCCCGATATACATATTGGAGTTCAGTCAAGCAAAAGCATGGTGTATGGACACTACTTAAGTATAACTTGATATTTAGGCAAATTGATGAATTTAACATACCATGTAATCTCTACATATATACAAAAGGACTTTTCAACACATTTATGTAAGTTTTGCATAAATACCCTTGAAAATATTCTCAAGTTTTAAGTGGTATTCTAATTATGTCAGTAATTTTAACTGAATAAAGAGATGCATCATGTGCAAAAACTAATCTTGTTTACTTAAAATTGAGAGTAAAATTAATTATAGAAGGTACAAAACACTTGTAATTTTGATTTCAGATATATGACCCACAGGAACCTTCATATATACAAATATTATACACATATATGACAATGTATATTTGAATGTTCATTTTGAAACTGCTTTTCATACTGATACACGAAAATACTTAAATGTCCACCAAAGCAAGGTTATTTATTCATACATTTGAATGATATACAGTAGCTCAAAAGAATAAACTTGAGTTGCGTGTACTAATATGGATAAGTGTCCAAAATGAATAGTGAAGCAAAACTAGCAAATTTAATAATGATAAGTTCAAAATTACACCTTTCATATGTAAACATGTGCAATAGTTAAAACTATAAATTTTATGTTGCATAAATATATAATACAGTATAATAACGCATAAGAATGAGAAACACCTTCAAGACTAAAGTTAGGAAATTACAAGACTACAATTTAAATGGTTAGTAGGTGGAATTTTAAATCAGAGGTTACTCCTAAATCCCAATTTTTCCACAGTTGACAAAATAACGGAGTTAAGAAAAATAAGCTTAATGATTTCCAGAATGAATGCTTTATTCAAAATGCTACGTAATTACAATTCTAATAAACTTGCAAGGGAATCCAGTCACCCAGAAATTTTTTATGCCTTTCTCCTACATCACGAAAGGGGAAGATTTAATTACCAACTTTGCATTACTTAACGTCAGACTCATAGTATCAGAGCTAAAGAGAAATTTAAGAAACACCTAACTCAACCTCTCCATTTTAAATGACCAAATGAGTTGAGAAGGTTACAATGACATTTCTAAGTTCATATGTAAAAACAGAATTTTGATGACAATGACAGTTTAAGTACTAATAAACACTCCTGGAAAAGTTACTGTAATCCAGGTTATTTTACTGTGATAAATGCCTTACATTCTTTACCCAATTCAGTTTTCACAGAAATCCTATGAACAAAGCACTTCAAAAATTTACCACTTCACAGCTAAGAAAACAAGGCTTAGAGAAATGCTACACGATCCCCTAGTCATGAGGTTAGTAGGTACCACTGTGGAGACTGAGGCAAAACAGGACGATTTCAAAGCCTATGCTCTGAACAAGTAAACACTAAGCAGGAATTTAGTTCTAGATCTCCCAGTTGTAGTCCAATAATCAGCCAAAAAATGGTGCTGAGAAGAGGGGAAAGAAAGATGTCTTGTATGTGGAGCCTCATGTATTTGATCCCAAATACATCTTCATATTGAAAATCATTAGAGCACAAGGCAATAGAATTATTAGTTTGTTTCTAAAATCATCAACCTTTCCCAAGTTGAACATACAAATATATTTTATCATATATATACTATATGTGTGTATAGCGTGTGTTTATCTAAGTATTCCTGTGGTTTATATATCTGGATTTGGAATTACAAGTGTTTTGTGGTTTATTATTTATTTATTATTATACTTTGAGTTTTGGGGTACATGTGCACAACGTGCAGGTTTGTTACATATGTATCCATGTGCCATGTTGATGTGCTGCACCCATTAACTCGTCATTTAGCATTAGGTGTATCTCCTAATGCTGTCCCTGCCCCCTCCCCCCACCCCACAACAGTCCCCAGAGTGTGATGTTCCCCTTCCTGTGTCCACGTGTTCTCATTGTCTCCCTCTGTTGCTCTGGCTGGAGTCAGTGGTGTGATCATAGCTCACTGCAGACTCCAAGTCCTAGGCTCAAGCGATACTTTTGCCTCGGCCTCTCAAGTAGCTCGGACTACAGGCACGCACCACCATCCCCGGCTAATTTTTTTACAGAGATGGGTCCCACCGTGTTGCTTGACTGGTCTCAGCCTCCTTAAGTCAAGGGATCCTCCCACCTGGACTTCCGAAAGCACTGAGATTACAGGTGTCAGCCACCGTGCGTTTTTTGATTTCTTCAATTAATTTTACTTATACACTTGATTACACAAGATTAATTTTGTGTACATAATGAATCTCTTTTGAGGTTTAAGTTACTGATTAATTAGAGTACCACTTAACAAGCGTGTCATCCCAGCACTTTGGGAGGCTGAGGTGGGCGGCTCACCTGAGGTCAGGCATGAGCCACCGTGCCCGGCTTACACACATTCTTTTCACTCCTGCTTGCAGATCTCTGTTCCCTTCTAATTCCAGTGGAACCACTTTCACTTAGTATCAAAATATCCAGATCCACTCATCAAAGTGTAAATAATCCTCCAGCAAATTACCTTTGCAAATCTACTTTTATGTAATATTTCCTTAACTTCTTCTTACCTACATCCAGTAGTCATTTTACAAGGCAGAATTTTTTCTATTTTATATAGAACTGAGGCAGTATTTGAAAAAAATCTCAAAACACTCTTCAGGAAGGACTGGCATCTAAAACACCAGTTCCAATATATATTTTAGTAACATTTTAAAGGACAGATGCTTTTCAAAATGTTATTATAATTTAAAAAAATGTAACCTTCCTCTCTGAGTTCATGTTTATGGAAAACTAATATTTCATAAATGCCAAGTTACTATGATGTATTATCTAAATGCTGCCCCTGCCATTCTATAAATACAAAAATCATAACCTTCTAACTAACTTTGGTATTAGTCAACAACTGTGCTGATGAAAAGTAAAATCAATTCATTTAAAATAATTTTCCATGAACAAAATCAAGTAACTTGTAAGTAGTATGGTAGATGAACCAAAATATAAAGTAACATTAACCAGAAAGACATGCCATGGACTTCTCTAATCTTTTTTTGGAACACCCTTTTCATGCATATGAAAATAAAAATTAAATATAAAATACCTACTTTATGTATGTACTTTTACTTGTGTCTATTGTTCTTTAAAGATTAAAATAACTCCTAAAGCCTGGATAGCTGAGCCCATTGTGCTCTTCTGCCCATAAAATAGATCGGATGTGCAGTGAAAGAGGTAAAACTTAGGCTTTCAGGTTAGTTATGACGATGGAAACACAATTCTATTCAATAGTGTTCATCTTGGTCTTTCAAATGTTTAAGGTCACAAGGCAAAAGAGAACAGACTTTAAGAATGTTCGTGTATTACTTCTCGTCTTACCCAATAGCTACATTAGTTCAATTAGGCCAGTGTTTTGGAGTAAACAGCACTGTGAAATGTGTCGTGGAGTCCGGAGGCTCCACCACCTACCTCCATGTAGTTGTTCTGTCCGATGGAGCCTAGAGTAATACCTTAGGAGATGCATTACATCTACAGGTACCAACCAGGAAGGGTAGTCTTGAATTAAATGGCTTTAGAACACGTTATAAGAGCAAATCGAAGCTTCTAGGTATTAGAACCACTTCAATCACAGAGCGTCTCTGGGTTCTATCTGTGGCCAGCATCAAGTATCTGTCTGCCCTCCCCGAATGCTTTCTCTCATCATGTGGATCTTCTAGATGGTCTTATTCTTCCCCAGCCAGCCAACTTGATCAACAAGCCTAGGTATATTAGATATGTATAAAGTTGGTTCTTAAATAAAGTCCATTTCTGTATCTAGGTAAGTAATGTCTTCAGACTTACAATTTCATTGATATCTAGAAAGAGTGACTCTAGTTAGCTTCTAGTGTCAGTTTTTCTAGCAGCTTCTTTAAAAACAAAAATCCTCTCTGGAACAAAGCTTCCTTGCAAGTATTGCTGTTGGCAATAGTCCTCTTTACTGAAATGCTTATCCGGTGAAACTTGCGCTGTGCCAGTGAGCCTGCAGGTTGATGGTCCTTTTGTTCAACTTCTCCATTATAAAGCAACCTCTCTGATCACCCTTTTAAAACTAAAGACCAAAGAATCAAATGAGATCAGGAAGTGACCAGAGCTCACAGGTCATCAACTCCTCTTCTTAGCATATTATAGCACACAGTCTAAGCCCGAAAAACACAGCAGAACCCATTACAGCTCTCGAGTTCCAGTTATTAACATTGATTTTTTCCAATGGGAAATTTTCATTAGAAGCTATCACAGGACTCACATTCAGTAATAACTTAGATTAGGATACATACTGGAGCCTTTGTCCTTAGAGTAGGTGCCACTGAGTCACTATTAAAAGGAGTCTTTTTGATCTTAGTAAATTCTCACAGGGCTTATCTCAGTCTAAACTGTAACTGGCCTTTACTAGTGATGTCATGTGTAGTTCAAATTAATATTGTAATGTATATAAATTGTATATATAGGTATAATACATGCATGTATTTACAATTATTTATTTTATTTTATTTTTTAATAAGATAAAAGTTAGAGGTTAAAATATGACTCTAGGCCATTGTGCTTTAGAATGAAGAGCACAGACATGGGTTGGAAATGTAAATTTTGGCCCAATTTAATTTCTGTGACAAATTCATTAATGTCTTCAAGGTTCAGGCTCTATGTATGAGACAAATGAAAACAGCTCTAAGATTCCTGAAAACCCTAAAATATTAAAATTCCACTCTGCCATTAGTTCAGATAAATCATTTGCCAATTTGCCCCACAAGAACCAGGCATCTTTAAATGGTAACATAACATGCACTTCTCTCTCCCAAAGTGTGGTGCATAAACGTTCTGCTTCTCAATAACACAGGATGCCTGCTAAAATGTGCTGTCAGGGGGATTAGTAAGGAAATGTTGTATCAAAACTTCTGCAGATGTGGCCCTGAAATACACATTGTAATAAATCCTCCAGGCCTCTCAAGTTAGGAATAACTGGTTTATAAAATTGTACTTACTTAAAAATTATAGATAAACAGATTTCACCGTAACCCATTCTTTCTGTTCTGAATGAAATAAGGCTCTATATTCAGACTGAATTTTCAGTGAAAAACAACTTAAAATAGTGACAAATCATCTATAAGTTTAAATGAATATAACTAGGAGACCTGAAAACTCAGGTTTAGCAGTCATCTTCCAACAGTTTGAGAGCCCACAGGAGCCACAGAGCCCTCATGTCTCTCCAGAGAAGCAGGGTGATTCTTCCCCCTAAACACCATGCAATTCTTGAAGTGAGTGAAAGCATCCCTGCTCACACTGATACCCTCTCAAGTGAACTCAAAGTTAAGCCATCTCCAGCCAGACCAGATATCCTGGCCCATATCTCATTCATTAATATATGTTGAGAAGCCTTTGTTTCTTGGAAACTACATGAAGTGAATAGGCTGTGGACTCCACTGGACCTAGTGGTCTATATTTAACCAATTCCCTTCACACATATGTATCAGATGCTCTCTTAGTTACGGAGCTGCAGTGGTGAATAAGAAAGCCACAGTCCTGTACTCCCAGGGTTTCAATTCTGAAGACGAAGACAGGCACAGAAACCCAACTGAGCAAAGAGAAGAGATTATTACAAAATGTGTTCACATGCAAAGTGAAGCAAGGGACTGAATATACAACAAGGGTTTTGGGGCGAACATTAGATACAATCTTAATTCAGATTATATAAGATTCATACATATAATTTTTATATATAGATATATTAATTTGGGCCGGGCGTGGTGGCTTATGCCTGTAATCCCAGCATTTTGGGAGGCCAAGGCGGCTGGATCACTTCAGTCCAGGAGTTTCAGACCAGTCTGATCAACATGGCAAAACCCCATCTCTACTAAAAATAAAAAAGTTAGCCGGGTGTAGTGGTGTGCGCTTGTAGTCCCAGCTACTCAGGAGGCTGAGAAAGGAAAACTGCTTGGACCCAGGAGGCAGAGGTTTCAGTGAGCCAAGATTGTGCCACTGCACTCCAGCCTGGGTGACACAGCAAGACCCTGTCTCAAAAGAAAAAGAAAAAAAGAAATATTAATTTGGGTTATACAGATTCTAACCACTTCTTTCAAGTGAGAATATTTAAGGTAAGACCTGAGAATAAAAAGAGTTAGCTTTTCATACACTACAGAAAGATTCGTCTTTTAGGAAAAACCCCCAGTGTTCATGGACCCTAATATATGAGCAAGATCTTGGCATGTAGAAGAAACCTGTGAATTGGATGAAATGAAAAACTGAAAAGTAGGAATCTGGATGAAGTACAGAAGGGAGAAAGACTAATGTGAGACGTGGCTGAAAGAGAAGGATATGTGAAACAGTACAGGTCTTCATTAGTAATGATGAGGAACATAAATGTTAGTCCAAGTACACCAGAGAAGTGGGAGAGTTGGAAACTGAAAGACATGTTAAGAGATCACTTTGGTTTCTCTGTAGCTAACAGGGTGTAGGAGATTAAGAATTAAAGTAGGTTGACTAAGGATGACCTAAGAAAATAAGCGTAGGTAAGAAAATATGTGGCTCTGGCTAGGCTGGGGACATTGGAAATCAAAAGAGGTGGAGGAAATTACAGATGTATTTGGAACCAAAATATTTTTTAAATGAATGTTGAATTGGATATTGTCAGAATATTGAGGAAGGGCCAAAAATGACTTATAAGCATCTAGCATGGCTGGCAGTGCCACTTACTGACATGTGGGAAACCAGGACATGTTACCTCTGAATTATTCGAGTGCTATTGTCATGTAAATCATCAACTCCCAGAATAAAGGTCTGGGCCAAACTCTAAGACTGGAAATTATGAGCTGTTTAGTAGTGTTTAGAGCTTAGAGAGAGTATGTGTGTGGAGAGAAAAGAAGAGCAATTAGGACAGAACCCTTAGAAACATCAATATTTAAAATTTGGGAAGAGAAACAGAAACAAATAAATTGTGGGAAAATGAAGCTCAGGGTAGTTGCAAGGGAATGCTAAAAATGAACTATGGCATTTGAGGAGGAAAACGTGGAAACTGAAAGCAAGAGAGTACGGATGGATCGTGAGGGAGCAGCAGCAGCTGTGTCCTAAGAAGAGTCTCAGTGAAAATGAAGGGTTGTAGGAATGAGGACATCTGAGCCAACGAGCTGGCAAGGAGTGATGTCCAGGAGGCAGAATATTTGCATCTAGATCCTGGTGGTACATACCCTTATAGAAAATGTTTCAGATTTGATGACAATAAAGTGGAGGAAAGAAAAAAAGTAATGGAAATAAAGATGTCAAAAAACGGGGAACCGAGGTTTGTACTGGTCCTTTCACGTGAAAGCTGAGCCACTAAAATGATGGCTGAACTTGCCTGAAGATGATATTGAGCAAAAGATCTAAAGCCTTAAATAAATGGCAAGAGGCCAGGTGCAGTGGATCATGCCTGTAATCCCAGAACTTTGGGGGGCTGAGGCAGGCATATCACCTGAGGTCAGGAGTTCGAGACCAGCCTGGCCAACATGGCGAAACCCCGTCTCTACCAAAAATACAAAAATTAGCTGGGTGTGGTGGTATGCACCTGTAATCCCAGTTACTCAGGAACCTGAGGCAGGAGAATCACTTGAAACCGGGAGGAGGAGGTTGCAGTGAGCCGAGATCACACCATTACACTCCAGCATGGGTGACAGAGCAAGACTCCATCTCAAAAAAAAAAAAAAATAAGACCAGAGTGCCCAGGAGGGAGGTCTGTTGATGATGGTAATACCAAAGGGGCATGGCTGATATTTCCAAGGGGTTTGAGTTTCAAAGGAACAGTCTAATTTGCAAGGAGCGGAGAAATTAACAGTCTAGAAGTTGTAACGGGAACCAAGAACAACCACCTCGGCTTCCAGCCATAGGTATGTGGAGGGTGAGAAAAAGACCTGTCTCAATTTATGAAAGCTAGAGGAAAAACTGCACTTTAGTATCAACCAACTTTTGTTTTAAGATAATTACAAACCAATATGGAACTTAGCAAGAGTCAATTTTGACAGTTTCCTGCAGCTTAGTAAATTCTGCACAAAATTAAGATTTAACACAAAAGTAGAGAAAAATTTTAATGGCATAGCACATTTCTTCACAATTCCTTAAACCAAATAATTCCCTGTTCTTCTAACTCTCACCTTACACTATCCACTAGGCTTCTTATTCAATGAACGGTTTAAGTCTACTAAGACACACACACACACACACACACGTCTTATCCAGCTGCAGATCTCATTTTTGAAGGTACATTGAAAGTACATAGATCATTCTATAATCATCAACTATGAAGATTGTGAGCAACTGGAACAAGTATTCTTGGAAAAGAAGTTTCCTGTGTATAAGAAAAAAAAGAGTCCAACTCTGGGAACTGACTTGGCTGAGTCATCATTATATGCCACTGGCAAGAAATCAAGAAGTAACTCAGGACTGATAAACTTTGTTAAAGGAAATGGAAACAGCCTATCTGTGAGGCTTAATTCTTGATAATCTGGCCAAGATATAGCATCTGGATAAGAGTTCACTGACTCAACTAAATTTTGTGAAGGTGAAGTACTTGTTAAAATGAAAGATCTATTTAGAGAGAAATAAGTAGACATAATGTCTGCACTATGGATAGGTGTATACCTGTTTTTTGCAAAAACAGTTTGTATCTTTGAAATGCTGGTTTGCCCTGGACAGAGCTAACTTAAATAGAGACCAGGCGCGGTGGTTCATGCCTGTAATCCCAGCACTTTGGGAGGCCGAGGAGGGTGGATCATGAGGTCAGGAGATCGAGACCATCCTGGCTAACACGGTGAAACCCCGTCTGTACTAAAAATGCAAAAAATTAGCCGGGCATGGTGGCGGGCACCTGTAGTCCCAGCTACTCTGGAGGCTGAGGCAGGAGAATGGTGTGAACCCGGGAGGCGGAGCTTGCAGTGAGCCGAGATCGCGCCACTGCACTCCAGCTGGGTGACAGAGCGAAACTCTGTCCCCAAAATATATATATATAGTTTTTTTATATATGTATATATACCCAAAGGATTATAAGTCATGCTGCTATAAAGACACATGCACACGTATGTTTATTGTGGCACTATTCACAATAGCAAAGACTTGGAACCAACCCAAACGTCCAACGATGATAGACTGGATTAAGAAAATGTGGCTGGATACATATGTAACAAACCTGCACATTGTGCATATGTACTCTAAAACCTAAAGTATAATAAAAAAAAGAAAAAAAAAGAAAATGTGGCACATATACACCATGGAATACTATGCAGCCATAAAAAAGGATGAGTTCATGTCCTTTGTAGACACATGGATGAAGCTGGAAACCATAATTCTCAGCAAACTATCACAAGGACAAAAAAAACCAAACGCTGCATGTTCTCACTCATAGGTGTGAATTGAACAATGAGAACACATGGACCCAGGAAGGGGAACATCACACTCCGGGGCCTGTCATGGGGTGGGGTGAGGGGGAGGGACAGCATTTGGAGATATACCTAATGTAAATGATGAGTTACTGGGTGCAGCACACCAACATGGCACATGTATACATATGTAACAAACCTGCACGTTGTGCACATGTGTCCTAGAACTTAAAGTATATATATATATATATATATATATATAAAGAGAAAACCATTAAAGAAAGGCTATAATACACAGGAACACACAGACATACATACACCTGTGTGTCTATATCTTCAGTTATCACACTTTTTCTATACAGACTCCACACGAGACAAACATGTTACATTTTATGAGAAACTATAAGTGGAAAGAGGAGAATTTGTGAAATCAATATAGAATGTTCCTTGTTTAGCATAATTCTAACTGTTTCTCATTAGAGGTCTGAGTATCAATCTGTATTATATGTGGCCATGCTGGCATTTGGGAAATTCCACAAGAAACTTTTTAAATATGAATTTGGAAAAGGGAAAAGGATTTTTAAAGTGTCTTTTTTTGTTCTGCATTCTATGTGGAACATCTATTTTGTGCTAACTGCTCGTGTTAGCTTGTGATTGCCTGTGACTCTGTGGAAGATATACTTTACGTGACTATGTGAGCAATAGTCTTAAAGTTAAGAAATCTAAAATTTGGTTGGTTTAGTTGCTAATTAGGTAAATTACCTTGTAATGGTTACTTAACCTCTCAAAGATTAATTATCTTCAGTGGTACATTGAAGGTTCCATTCATATTGATTTTAGTAGACTTATCCTACTAAAAAGTAAATTTAACAGAAATTATTCTAGACCTCATTATTTCAGGAGACCCCACCCCAGCTTTTATTCCTAACTTCAAGAAATGCAGAGAAATTTAAAAATTCGATGTTCTCCCAATTCAACAGAATATAACTGAACTAAATCGATTTATGTATAATTCATTATTTCAACCTTTAACGCTATATCCGAGCGGTTTGTTTTCACCATAAAGTTATAGCTGTTTAGGCCAATAATTAAAGAGGACCTTGATAGAGAATGACAAGAGAGGATGATCACCCTATTGTCTATCTTCCAGCTGTTTTCAATGCCCTGAAGTTTTATTCACACCCAAATATTAGAATCTTATCTGAGAGAGCGTACTCAAATGATGAATCATGCTAATTTCTCAAGAAAAGTGTTACAGAATAATAAATGCCTTTCTGGTCAAAGCACTGATGCTCTGGAAATAATCTTTATCCAAATGAGGTACAGGAATTGTTAGGACTATTAAAAGTTTGTATATGATATCTGCCAGGTTCGACTGAGCTTCACTTAAAATCTACCATATTAGGGCCAAGTGTAATGACTCAAATTAGTGAACTTAAAAATTGTTTTAAAATGTTTCCTGGAGACATTTCAAATATTGCTCTCTGATTTATCACTGTTACTTTTGCTGAATTCAATTTGATGCCAAGATTTATTCAGATTAATCAAATGCCATAAACTCTGATACCTAATGTTCCTTAACACCTTAAGAACTTTTAAACAGATCAAATGTTGAAGATACGCTTTTAGTGAAACTGTACCTAAGCACATGAATTCTATTGAATATAGCTTTTTAGAAGACTAACAAAGAAAGAAGACTTAGGAAATTCGGAAACATTTTTTAAACCTTCTAGAGGGAATTAAACTACTGAAAAATAATTTCAATTGGTGAATCTAATGGCATTAATCAGAAGATAAGAAAAAAGTAACCATAAAACTTTATGGGGGTAATATTTGCTATGAGGATCAGGAAAAACAACTAATGGATATTAGGCTTAATATCTGGGTGATGAAATAAACTGTACAACCAATCCCATGGCATAAGCTTACCTCTGTAACAAACCTACACTTGTACCCCTGAACTTAAAAGTTAAAATTTAAATAAATAACGTTGTGCTATTAATTTCAACCAGAGCCTTTCCAAGGTGCAGGGAACTTTTGAGAATTTTATTTCTTGCAAAAGGAAACTTGATTCCTTGCTTAGGGCCTTCCTAGGAAAACCTCTATTCTTTGGAGAAGCATCATACTCCTAAAGATTTAAGGACCATCATATTTGTCAGACTTTTTTTCTGTTTTACTGTGAGCAGTTTACAGAACATAAAGAAAAATCAAATCCGAAGGTGCACTACACGTGTTTTATCAAAAGGAACATTTTTGTGTACTTTTAAGAAAATACGACAAATTGAGTTTTCTGACCTATTACCAAGTTAGACATCTTGAGTGAATTGAATCTGTTGTAATCCTGTTTGGTTTTCATCCCATGGCTCTGGAAAACTGACATTTATCTCCAATTTTTCAACTCTGCTTCTTTCCAGTACCTCATCTATACGACTATTATAGTACTTTTCATCTGCTTCTACCACTACACTATGGCTGCATTACTTTTAACACAGTGTCCCACATGTTACCCATTTCTACCTTATATAAAGAGTAGAAATTGAATTGTAATTGAGTATCCAGTTGCCTCATATTCTGGTCTTCAACTGAAATAACTCCAGCTATCTCAAAACTTCAACCCTCTCTGGAAGTATTGGACCAAATTATCCCAGATTATAGCACTCTCAGGCTAAAATTACTAATGCTTCTATAGTTTCAGAGACTGTATCAGGTTATTCAACACAACATTCCATGCACCATTCCAGCCTCATATAATCAGAGGACACTTAGACGACTTTAATAGCCTTCAAAAGACACCCTCCTCTTTTACTTATATATATATTTATTTATCTATTTATTTAATGGAGACAAGGTCTCACTCTGTCACCCAGACTGGAGCGCAGTGGCATAATCACGGTCCACCGCAGCCTGCACCTGCCGGGCTCCGATCCTTCCACCGCAGCCTCCTGAGTGGCTGGGACCACAGGCGCCGCCACCACGTCTGCCTGGTTTTTGTATTTTTGTGGAGATGGGGTTTCACATGTTGCCCAGGCTGATCTGAGACTCCTGGGCTCAAGAGATCCACCTGCCCCGGCCTCCCAAAGTGCTGGGATTACATGAACAAGCCATTGTGCCCAGCCGGTCCCGCCCGGTTTTTAACCTTCGTACTGTTTATATAATCATCCTTCACAAAATAGAACACTTCATTACTCGATGGTTCTCATTATTCTAATATGAAGAACTATATTAAGAAAATAAATTCCTGGCCGGGCGCGGTGGCTCACACTTGTAATCCCAGCACTTTGGGAGGCCGAGGTGGGCGGATCACGAGATCAGGAGATCGAGACCACGGTGAAACCCCGTCTCTACTAAAAATACAGAAAATTAGCCGGCGTGGTGGCGGCGCCTGTAGTCCCAGCTACTCGGGAGGCTGAGGCAGGAGAATGGCGGGAACCCGGGAGGCAGAGCATGCAGTGAGCCGAGATCGCGCCACTGCACTCCAGCCTGGGCGACAGAGCCAGACTCCAGCTCAGACAAAAAAATAAATCAATAAATTTCCAATATTTCCTAGCATATCCAATTTAATTCTATACATCACATAAAAATAAAAGCCGTCTTACTGTGTTAGTTTCTTACTGCTGTTACAGTAAATTAACATAAACTCAGAGGCTTAAAACAACACATTTTTTTTCTTTATACTTCTGGGGGTCAGAAGTCCAAAATGGGTCTTAGTGTGCTAAAATCAAGGTATCATCAAGTGTATATTTTGTCTAGAGATTCCAGGAGAGAATTCACCAGGTTTGAGGGGTCACATGTATCCCTGAGCTCTTGGCCTCTGCACATCTTGGACACAGCACATCACTTCAGCCTCGGCTCCAGTTTCCCCAAGCTCTTCTGCTCATTCTGGTCTCTCCGCCTTCCTGTCTGAAGGTTCTTTGTGACTACAGTGGGCCCACCTAGATAATTCAGGATAATCGCCCCAGTTTAAGGTGAGGTGATTAGCAATCTTAATTCCACCTCTAACCATAATGCTTCCATGCTGCCTAACAACACATTCAAAAGGTCATCCTGCTAAGGGTCATTATTCTACCTACACACTAAGTGACTGAGAAAAAGTAAAGTTATCTATCATGCCTTACCTATGACGAGGAAATAATAACTTATAATGATTTATCTACGAAAACCTGTTTTTAAAAGCTTTGGTCCTAGTCTATTGATTAAAGTTTTGGTATATTCCAGATAAATTTCATGTCCTTGATGCTAACACATTGTGCACAGTAGATGGCCTTTTTAAAATAGTACTGCATAAAGGAATATTTAAGGTTGTCTGGACAATAGAAAAGGAACTTTAGTTGCTATGCCACAAAAGGCCGGATTTCTGCACATTACACCTCCTACCAGTGCACACATGTGCCAAACTCCTTCCTGAAAGCCTGGTTTATGTTTCCTATGTGCTTAGCAATAGTTTTACTCTCACGACTGTTTATATTAAGTCCTATTTTTTAAAGCATATCCTCATTTGTTTGTTTTCCTGAGCCTCTGAACTGGATTTCATCTGGTATGTATTGCACAGGTTTGCACACTTGATTGTACGCTACCTTAAAGCATCCTCTTGTGTTCTGGACACGGTTATTTTTCTCCATGGTAAGGTGATAAGTGACTTCTCTGAGGACTTGCCACCTTAGAATGCAGTGGTGACATCACCTGCTCAGGCTCTGTCTGCAATGTGGAATTTAGTATTTTCCAACTTCTGGTCTAACTTGAACTTCATAATTAAGCAGAGCCGCCTTTTGAGGGAACAGTAGGGTGTCTGCCCCTAAACGTCTGTGTAAATGCAGAGACACATTTGGGAACATAACTGACTTTTATGTACAGAAGCCAGATGCATTTCATGACCATGCATGCTTAGGGAAGCAAGTTCATCTCATCTATCACAATAAGCATCTGTGCCACTAAATTCCACTGCAGGATACTTTTCACACTTAGACAACAAAACATTTAAGGAAATAAAAGCTCTTTCCAATAAAAATGTGCATCAAATACTGTGTGTATGTTTAAAAAAAAACCTTCCTCTATAAGATAAGGCCACAGGAACTACTAAAAAAGCATTCTTGAAATACATTTTCTGATAGGAATCTAGGCCCTTGCCTTATATAAGATTTAAGGAAAGTGATGTGTGTGTCTTTATACTTGAAAGGCTGTTTTCAACAGCAAAGGGTATGCTTTGAGGTATCAATATAGTTTTGAGAATGCAAAAGTTTAAAAGAAATGGAATGCATATTCTCCAGGTATGAATATGCAATTGTCATTATTTTCCTACCATCTACTAGATTAGAAACAGAAGAAAAATTATGGAAATGTCTGTTTTCCCTCAATAGGAGTACCTATTTATTAAAGTTAATTAATTACTATTCTTTAAACATTTTCAAAATAGACTCATAAGTGACAACTTTCAGAGAAAACAAGGGTTTTTGGATGTAAATATTTACTTATAACATGGATAAAATAATTTTGTTAAATATTAACTCCATATTCATAATGTTCTCTATTGTTTTTGCATTTTGTTTAACAATAGAGAATCTAAGACATTTAGTGTTCATGAGTTTCATACAGTTTCCTGTCAATGTACTTTGTCTTTTTTTTATTGGACTACTAATCATTTATTTATGATTTGTTGGAACTACTCATATTTTAAATATGTCAAGTGAATTGCAAGCACTTGTTGCTGATTTGATATTTGCTTTTTACACATATTCATTGTATCCTCTGAAAAAGAAAAGTTTTATATTTTAACAAATTCCAATCCATAAATTTTTTTTTAAATTTTCTGTTATTGGTTAGGGCTATGTTTGGATATTTAATTTTAACCGTAATGTTGCAAGTGATATTTGTCTATGGTATTTTTTCTTTATATTTTGAAAAAGTGTATTTGACATCCACTATGGAATTAATATTTATTAATGACATATTATACCTTTGTGCAACTATAAAATACATATAGCCAATTATCTGAACACCATTTTATGAACTGTTTATCACTTATCCACTGATTTGAAACACTATCTTTATCATATATTGGATTTTAGGTTTATCGAGATTATGTAACATGAAATTATTTAATTATGAAATTATGTGAATTCAAGCATGACAGTCAGCTCTTCTTCCCCACCACTACCCTGTAAAAGGATGGATGGAATAATTGCTTCCCTATGGCTTAAGTGTATGAGAGGTATACAACATGGTCTTGATGAAGTGGGAACTACACAGAAACTGTTTTTGGTCCTGAAATGTACTCCAGCTTTACCAATTTGTTCTACACATATACCATTGAGGGTAGAAGCTGAATTTTGCTAATGATTATATTTACACTACTTAACATTGTGCCAGATACTGAGTAGATGCTTAGAAACATGTTTAATGACTTGTTTTATTGCTAGAGACCTAATTATCTGCTGTAGTGGTGCTATCTCATTCAGAATCATTTTGACCAGCCTTTCTCCATCATGAATAAAACACTTATTTACACACTTGTGTACATGCACATGTGCATAGAAACACACACACCCTTTGCAGAGACAAACTGCATCGAAAGCATGTACAAACATTATAGTATTTTTGTTGATTCTGACCTGATTCTGATTCTATTGTATACATTTTCATTCTGATCACAATAACAATAAAAATAGAAAACTATAAGTTGTGAAGCTGGAAGATGCAGAACATGAAAGATCGAATTACCAATTTTTTTTTCTATTTTCTTTAGTTGGCTGCTGATAAAATCAGAAAAGAAATGGACACAAAAATGAAAGTATGCAATGTGTGTGCGTGTGTGTGTGTGTGTATCACATGCACTCGTTTCCATGATGTAGATATGGAATTTCATAACCAGCCAAACTAAGCTTCATAAGTGAATGAGAAATAAAATCCTTTACAGACAAGCAGATGCTGACAGATTTAGTCACCATCAGACCTGCCTTCCAAGAGCTCCTAAAGGAAGCACTAAACATGGAAAGGAAAAACCAGTACCAGCCACTGCAAAAACACACCAAAATATATAAACCAATGAAACTAGGAAGAAACTGCTTCAACTAATGTGCAGAATAACCAGCTAACATCATGATGACAGGACCAAATTCACACATAACAATATTAACGGTAAATATAAATGAGCTAAATGCCCCAATTAAAAGACATACACTGGCAAATTGGATAAAGAGTCAATACCCACAGGTGTGCTGTATTCAGGAGACACATCTCACTTGCAAGGTCACACATAGGCTCAAAATAAAGGGATGGAGGAATATTTACCAAGCAAATGGAAAGAAAGAATAAAAAAGCAGGAGTTGCAATCCTAGTCTCTAATAAAACAGACTTTAAACCAACAAGGATAAAAAAGGACAAAGAAGGGCATTACATAGTAGTAAAGGGATCAATGCAACAAGAAGAGCTAAGTATCCTAAATATATATATATGCCAAATACAGGAGCACCAGGATTCATAAAACGAGTTCCTAGAGACCTACAAGGAGACTTAGACTCCCACACAATAATAGTGGGAAACTTTAACAACCCACTATCAATATTAGACAGATCAACAAGAAAGGAAATTAACAAGGATATTCAGACTTGAACTCAGCTCTGGTCCAAGTGGACCTAATAGATACCTACAGAACTCTCCACCCCAAATCAACAGAATATACATTCTTCTCAGCACCACATAGCACTTATTCTAAAATCAACCACATAATTGGAAGTAAAACACTCCTCAGCAAATGCAAAAGAATGAAAATCATAACAAACAATCTCTCACACCACAGTGTAATCAAATTAGAACTCAGAATTAAGAAGCTCACTCAAAACTGCACAACTACATGGAAACTGAACAACCTGCTTATGAATGACTACTGGGTAAATAGCAAAATTAAGGCAGAAATAAATAAGTTCTTTGAAACCAATGAGAACAAAGACACAACATATCAGAATTTCTGGGATACAGTTAAAACAGTGTTTAGAGGGAAATTTACAGCATTAAATGTCCACATTAGAAAGTGGGAAAGATCTAAAATAGACACCCTAACATCACAATCAAAAGAAGCAATGGAAAACACATTAAAAACCTAGTATAAAACAAGAAATAACTAAGATCACAGCAGAACCGAATGGGAGAGAAACACAAAAAAACCTTCAAAAAAAAATCAATGAATCTAGGAGTGGGTTTTTTGAAAAGATTAACAAAATAGATAGACCGGTAGCCAGACTAACAAGGAAGAAAAGAGAGAAAGATCAAATAGACACATTAAAAAACGATAAAGGGGATATCACCACTGATCCCACAGAAATACAAACTATTATTAGAGAATACTGTAAACACCTCTACACAAATAAACTAGAAAATCTAGAAGAAATGGATAAAGTCCTGGACACATACACCCTCCCAAGACTAAAGCAGGAAGAAGTCAAATCCCTGAATAGACCAATAACAAGTTCTGAAATTGACTCAGTAATTACTAGCCTACCAACCAAAAAAAGCCCAGGACCAGATGTCTTCACAGCCGAGTTCTACCAGAGGTACAAAGAGGAGCTGGTACCATTCCTTCTGAAACTATTCTGAACAATAGAAAAAGAAAGACTCCTCCCTAAATCATTTTATGAGGCCAGCATCACTCTGATTCCAAAACCTGGCGGAGACCCAATAGAAAAAGAAAATTTCAGGCCAATATCACTGATGAACATCGATGCGAAAATCCTGAATAAAATACTGGCAAGAGAATCCAGCAGCACATCAAAAACTTATCCACCACGATCAAGTTGGCTTCATGCCTGGCATGAAAGGCTGGTTCAACATATGCAAATCAATAAACATAATCCATCACATAAACAGAACCAATGACAAAAACCACATGATTATCTCAATAGATGCAGAAAAGGCCTTCAATAAAATTCAACACCCCTCATACTAAAAACTCTCAATAAACTAGGTATTGATGGAACATATCTCACAAAAATAAGAGCTATTTATGACAAATGCATAGCTAATATCATGCTAAATGGCCAAAAGCTGGAAGCATTACCTTTGAAAACTGGCCCAAGAGTAGGATGCCCTCTCTCCCCACTCTTATCAACATAGTATTGGAAGTTCTGGCCAGGGCAATCGAGTAAGAGAAAGAAATAAAAGCATGCAAATAGGAAGAGAGGAAATCAAATTGTCTCTGTCTGCAGATGACATGATTGTATATTTACAAAACGCCACCACCTCAGCCCAAAAATTCCTTAACCTGATAAGCAACTTTGGCAAAGTCTCAGGATATAAAATTCATGTGCAAAAATCACAATCATTCTTATATACCAATAACAGACAAGCAGAGAGCCAAATCATTAGTAAACTCCCATTCACCATTGCTATAAAGAAAACAAAATACCTAGGAATACAACCTACAAGGGATGTGAAGGACCTCTTCAAAGAAAACTACAAACCAGAGCTCAAGGAAATGACAGGACACAAACATATAGAGAAACACTCCATCCTCATGGATAGGAAGACTCAATATCATGAAAATGGCCATATTGCCCAAAGTAATTTATAGATTCAATGCTATTCCCATCAAGCTACCATTGACTTTCTTCACAGAACTAGAAAAAAACTATGTTAAATTTCATATGGAAGCAAAAAAGAGCCTGTGGAGCCAAGGCTAACCTAAGCAAAAAGAACAAAGCTGGAGGCATGACGCTGCCTGACTTCAAACTATATTACAAAGCTAAAGTAACCAAAACAGCATGGTGCTAATACCAAAACAGATATATAGACCAATGAAACAGAATAGAGGCCTCAGAAATAACACCACACATCTACAACAATCTGATCTTCAACAAACCTGACAAAAGCAAGCAATGGGGAAAGGATTCCCTATGTAATAAATGGCACTGGGAAAACTGGGTAGCCATATGCAGAAAAGAGAAACTAGACCCCTTCATTATACCTTATAAAAGAATTAACTCAAGGTGGATTAAAAACATAAATGTAAAACCTAAAACTATAAAAACCCTAGAAGAAAACCTAGGCAATATGATTCAGGACATAGGTGTGGGCAAAGACTTCATGACTAAATCACCAACAGCACTTGAAACAACAGCCAAAATTGACAGATGGAATCTAATCAAACTAAAGAGCTTCTGCTCAGTAAAATAAACTATCACAAGAGTGAACAGGCAACCTACGAAATATGAGAAAATTTTTGCAATCTATCCATCTGACAAAGGTCTAATATCCAGAATCTAGAAGGAACTTAAACAAATTTACAAGAAAAAAAAAACAAACAACCCCATCAAAAAGTGGGCAAAGGATATGAACAGACACTCCTCAAAAGAAGATATGTATATGGCCAATAAACATATGAAAAAAGCTCATTATCACTGTTCATTAGAGAAATGCAAATCAAAACCACAATGACATACCATCTCACACCAGTTAGAATGGTGATCATTAAAAATTCTGGAAACAGCAGATGCTGGAGAAGATGCAGAGAAATAGGAACACTTTTACACTGTTGGTGGGCTTGTAAAATAGTTCAACCATTGTGGAATACAATGTGGTGATTCCTCAAGGATATAAAACCAGAAATACCATTTGACCCAGCAATCCCATTACTGGGTATATACCAAAGGATTATACATCATTCTACTCTAAAGACACATGTACATATATGTTTATCATGGGACTATTTACAATAGCAAAGACTTGGAACCAACATAATGCCCATCAATGATACACTGGATGAAGAAAATGTGGCACATATTCACCATGGAATACTACACAGCCATAAAAAAGGATGAGTTCACGTCCTTTGCGGGGATATGGATGAAGCTGGAAACCATCATCCTCAGCAAACTAACACAGGAACAGAAAACCAAACACTGCATGTTCTCACTCATAAGTGGGTGCTGAACAATGAGAACATGTTGACACAGGGAGAGGAACATCACACACTGGGGTCTGTAGGTGGGTGTGGGGAAAGGGGAGGGAGAGCATTAGGACAAATAGCTAATGCATGTGGAGCTTAAAACCTAGATGACGGGTTGATGGGTGCAGCAAATTACCATGGCACAAGTATACCTATGTAACAAACTTGCATGTTCAGCACATGTATCCCAGAACTTAAAGTAAAATTTTAAAAAATGAAAGTATGCAATATGTGTATGTGTGTGTATACATACATATAAAACAAGCACTCATTTTCATTATGTACATATATGCACATTATGAGTGTGAATATATGTTAAATAATATCCTATCAGTTTTGTATTTGTAACACATATATGTACATGCATATACAACAAATAGAGGTGTTTTGCATAATAATTTCATTTATATTCATTTCATCAGCTAAGAACTAAAAAGAATTTAAATCAAAATCAATTATTCATTTACAGGTGTTTTTAACCATCATCTCCCCCTTTATCTTCACTTTTATGCCTCCTTGTATTGCCACTTTGTGACTTTTTTGCCATAAATTATACATATTTGGAACAGTCACTTTAAGAAATTCAATCTTTGGATAAGATCTCTAAGATTGATTTAGTATGAATACGTGTGTGGGCACACACTTCACAAAGAAAGGTCAGTTATAAATATATGTGTACACTTATCAAAATAATTCACATAAAATCTCTGAATAAAATTATCTGTATGCTTTTTCTGTCAATAAAAGCAATATAGTATAATTCTTGGTAGTAAACCTGTTTGTTTTCATTCTGTTGCCGACCATGTGAGCTGCCATGTTGGTATAAAACATCGATCATTTGATATTTTACTACAGCAAATAATAGTGATCCCCACGAAATAATAAATAAATCAGTGAGTTTCACGGAAATAAGTTTTTGGATGGATCAGATAATTTGAAGTTGTTAGTTTATTCTCCAGCAAGGTGAAAGAAAAAAGCTGTTAGTTTGTTCTCTATCAGGTGATCGAAGATGAAAACTAAAGTTCTCAAGGCCAGTGCATAATAATGGTGCCGTATTCTGTGCATCAATCACCATTACCAAATACCTATATTGCCAAATATTTCATGTACCGCTTTAGTGGTGATTAATCAATGTGCCATGGCACTGAAACTGAAACGAGACTTTGTAGTACAAGTGATATTCAAAGGGTTTTGAAAATTTATCAGCTCTATAGATATAGATGAAAATTTATCATCATCTATCTAGAAATCCTGTTTTTATAAATGTTACCTAGCCAAATATTGGTTTTATTTACTTAATATTTAGAAAACATGAGTTTAGTAAAAATTGTTCAGATTTTCTTAATGTAGTGTGTGAAATTACTATGTAATTATACAAGAAATATGCTACACAGCTGAATACACAAATAGGTCAGCAGAGGGAGCAAAAGGTGCCTTTCCCCTATAATCCACAGCAACATCACCCCCTCTTCTCTCTACATCATCGATGTATGTTATCTAAAGTCCTGTGCAAATGCCACCTCAACACGAGTCCTCTAGCCTTGCCTTCTTATCAGAAGCAGCTCGAAAGCCCCGATAATTCTAGAACCACTGAAAAATACACACTTGTTGCAAGGATTGAAAAGCCTCATATTGCAAATTCAGAATTCACAGTACTGAAAAAATTCATAATTTTTTAAAGTTACAATACTGTGAACTATACAAAATGAATTATGCTGGGATCCGATGACTCTCTTCATTCCAGCCTATCTTATATTTTCTCATTCATTTCTCCACATAGTCACAACAACAGACTCACTATTACATTTCATTAATGGCTATTTTATAATAAATGATCTCAATAGCATTTCTGAAACCTCTGCTGTTCTGGTTTTACAGAACTCTTGAATTTTTGAATGAGTTAGTTTTTGATTGAAAAAGACCTGACTCTTATGCTTAGAAAAGCCATCATTTCTTTCTGTAAGCTTTCCGTCTTCTATAAGCTTTACATGTTCCATAAGCAAACATTCGCTGGTTTTGTGATCAAACTAGAGAGGCAAATTCAGTTAATAATAACAACGTCATTTATCATCCTCAAATCTAGTGTTATGGATAATACGATCTCCACAAGGAGACGGTTGCACGAGCGACAAGAGAAAGACAATCAACAGTCTTTTACTCATACCAAGATATGTCCACACACACTTGTTTCAACAGTCAAAGTAACGCCATATGTCCCCAGTGATGTGGGTGGGCAAAAGGAACAGTTGGCCTGCTAATGAGGGCCATATGTACACGCAGCCTATCGTACCATCCTTCTTACTTATGGTTGCTGAAAACTCAGTGGAAGAGCTTGCTCTGAGGAATGGCATGGCTGGAGGAGGAGAGGCTTCCTTAACAGCAGGAAAGGACCATTTGTTGTACAACTACTGTATCTCTGAAACTGGGAGCTAAAGATATGCATGTACGTTACTCATTCTTATTAAGAGTTACTTACGCATCCGTAGAGTTCTTTACTCCAGTTTCACCTTCTTTCACGAAATTCTTTTGCATTTATGTGCAAAGGGATTTTGGGCCCTTTTCAAAAATTACTTTTCCTAATCAATCTTGTTAATTTGATGTTCATTTACATTGGCTTCTCTTTATTTTTAGCTTGATTTCCAGAAAAATTATACTTTCTTTGACATTGTTAAATGTTACAATATTAAAAGAAATGAAAAAGACTTAAAAACTTAGAATATTTGAATGAGGGTTTCTGGAAGGCAGAGAGAACAATAAGGCAAAAGTACTTACTGCACTACTGTTCCAAAGTAAAAGAAAAACAAAGATTTTAAAAATGATTATAGCAGCTTTGTATCTCAACCAGTGTTTCCTTTGAAATTTCTACAACTGCAAACACTATTCAGCAATTTGCACTGATTATAAAATTTATTGTTTTAAGGTCAATTGTGATACTATGATCAGATAATATAATTTACTTTACTCTTAATGGCTTCATTTTGACAACTGAGGGAGCTTTCAGGAAGGACAACGCTTCCTGCACAACAACCAGTAAAGCAGGTCACATCCATTTACAATCTAATTTTAAGAAAAATGAAGGACAAACTACTTGTGAGGCAGCAAGAATTCATTTGCATTAAATTAATTTGAACAGGGCATTTCAAGTTCTCTCTGGCAACAATGGAATAAAGGGGAAAATGAATCTATCTTATGCAATGATCCTCTTCTAGGTTACAGAAAGATTTGAAAGGCTGACATGACCATTGCTAAATTTCTTCTAGAAGTCTATGATTAGTGTCATAGATATAACTCATGAGATAAAATATTCACAAAGAATGTCTGTGAACTGCATCAATTGTGATGGAACTACTGTCTAACATCCCTTTGAAAAGTTATATTCTGCAAAGGTTAAAAAAACACCAACCTTTCGATGCTTTCTTATATGGATGAGCTTTTGTCAACAAGAACTAAGCTTCACAATTAAGCACTATGGAAGATAATGTTCTAGGTTAATTTAAACCTAACTAATCCAGGACTTGGCCTTGATACATAATGGGTTTAATTAATATTTTTGACCCTAGCAGTGCAAATACTTTTACTTATATTTTACTAAAGCTAGTTTTGACAAATCTAAGGGTATTTAATTTATCAGTATCTGTTGTCAGATGAAAACTTCCCCATCAATACCTTCTAATGGTTCAAAAATAAACTGTTACCCCCACAGATACATTGTTTTTCCATGCGTAAGCAAGTACATTAATTTCAGGGTCTCAAGGCATAAAAGTGATATTACCACTTGTGATAGGCTGCATAATAGTCCCAAAAGATGTTCTTCACCTAATCTCCCGGCCCTGGGAATGTGCTGCCTTACACAGCCAAAGGACTTGTAGATACGATTCATTTAAGGATCTGGAGACAAGGTGATTATCCCAGATCATCCACGTGAGTCCAAAGTAATCACAGGAGTCCTTAGATGAAGTGGAGAGAAGGACTCAAAGTTAAAGGAGGAGACAGCGCGGAGACAGAAACAGAAATAAAAGCAACGCACCTTGAAAATGGAGGAATGGGGAAAAGACAATGAAGACAGGTGCCACCAGAAGCAGAAAATGCAAGAGAATGGATTCTCCCCTCAGCACCTCGAGAAGGAACCCACACTGCAGACACATTGACTTAGCCTAATTAAAGTGATTTTGGACTTCTGACCTTTGAAACTGCAAGACAATAAATATGTGTTAAGTTATGTAAATGTGTCGTAATTTGTTATAGCAGCAGTAATACAACTAATACACCACTACAATAAGCAAAGGAAATAAAGTGCAATAGTGACAAACTTAAGGGTTTCCAGGAAAGAGAAACGAAGTGGTAAACTCAATCACAGGATTATATTAGTAACTGTAGTATATGTTACTTGCTTACCCTTTCAATCACATTATTGCTGTAATTATCATTATCATCCAATCAATATGATTACACCAGTATGTATAACTTAGACATGAAAATTTTTTTCTATTTCACTCTTCCCATAATTCCATGCAGCTACCCCTAAGCAACTATGTATCTGATGAAGCTAATATTTTCAGGGAAAATCTTCCATGTTAAGCAGAAAATTTACATCTAAAATTAAATTCTTTTAAGGCAGTCTGGGGACAATACCTAGAAAATTCAAACATTACTTCTCAAGAATACCACTAGCAGTGAGTTTGTGACGCTATCTTCCACCAACTGAATCAAAATTAATTTTAAATATTTTCAAAGCAATATTTTAAAAAATCGTGTACACATTTTTTCCTCTTGGTAAAAATAAACCACTTCTCAACCATCCATTATATTTATGTTAGTTACATGAAGTCCATACATGAATTATCATACCACAAATAGAAAACTATTTAAATAGAAAAATCTCACTTGGTGCTGACAGAATGACAGCATAAAACTGTTAAGCATGAGGAGAAAGTTGTTTGCAGTGTAAATATTTCCCTTTTCCTATCAAAGTGTGTCCTGTGATCTAGCGCTCTTCTCTCCACATGCTTAAGTACAGCAAAAGTTATAAAAACACTCATTCTAGTTTTCTATACTTTAATGGTTGTAGAACATCAGAAGAGAATTGGGAGATGGGAATGTTTTGTGCTTGACATTGCATTTGAGGGGAAAATAAAAACTTGGACATAATATGTGGGATGTCTCCACAGTAATACATGGGAGGGCAAGAAAAAAATGCTATCAAATTTCTACCATGCGCTGAGCCCCTTATATCAACAAATATCCAGCCTTTCTAATGTACTAACAACCACTCTTCATAGCAGGTATTCTATTCCCAGCTTGTAGGTAAGAAACAAAGCTTCAGAAAGGGATCTTCACCAATTTCACACAGTCAATAAAAGGCAGAACTAGGGCAAATATCAATAATAAAAATAGCAATCTAATCCTAATTGGACCTGGCACTGTTCTAAGAAGAAAATCATTAACAAAGGATTTTGAGTTACCACACTCTTAGTCTCCCCGTTTTACAAAAGAAGCAACTGGGGTAAAGTGAAGCTATGCCGTTTCTTTTCAAGCTCATATACCTAACAAGATACCACTTTAATCATGGGTCTCTGATAGATCGTGTACCTCATTTCTAGCGTTTGCTGAGATTTTTCTTATTAACCCTAAGCAAGTATTTGATCCCTGGTAAGTATGCTGTAATTTTTTCACCGCTCATTCTTATCACGGTTCTTCAAGAAAAGTACAGTTCAACACATTTGTCCTATTTGGTTACAAATTTTGAAATTCAAAATATGTATCACACTAAGCTGTTAGCTCCATTTGGAATTTTAAAAAACTAAATTTTTCACTCAGTTAAAAAAAATTGCATTGTTTACTCCCATATCTACAATATAGCTTATAAGTGTATATTTGTATTGAAAACATAATTTTCTACAACTTTTATAATATTTAAATATTATTTAAGGTTTTAATAATATTTAAATATTTAAATAATACATTTAAAAACATAGTTCAACAAGTCCGAATAATCCATCACTTACTTATGACAGAATATTTGTTCAGTATCTTCTGTTTGTTCACTCTTGTGTAATACATCCTATTTTAAGAATCAAAAACTTCTCTTAATGTCAACACTACAGCCTCTTCACAATTCCTACTTATTCCTAATTACCCTTCAGGAGCAAATAAAATGAACTTATCCCAAATTTCTTTGCTTTGAAACAACTTCAGTGAAAATGGTGGTTGTCAACCATATCTACCATTCATATATCCCATTGTTTTCTGCATTAAATTTCATCTAATACTCCTTATGCCATCAGTGTCACTACAAAGGGGGACAGGGGATGAATCTCATCATGAACAAAGGTATATACACTAGATCTTAGGATGTTCAATCATTTCCTTACTCTATTATGTCCCATCTGAACTACTCATATTAAAATGAGCAACTATATGAACATGGTACTTTTAAGAAAGGATGTTCAAAAATTAATTCATATCTTGTACAAATTGGTATCCAAGAAATCATGACCTAATAGGCATCACATATGTGAATGAAAAAATTCACTTTCAGCAATGAATGTTGATGACACTCCTTTAGCAAGAGTTGTACCGAGCTACCCACAACTCCTCAGCACTCACTATTCTCATACACGCGGTCGGACAATGTCCAAGGGTGCAGTGATTCTGTCCAGAGGCTTTTCTGGGCCGTTAGAGCTGTCTCAGCCTGTGTACAGGGTTATACAGACACTCTAGGGCATTCATGACTCTGATCACTGGAGCAGCCCTGTACTAACTGCAAATTTATGGAGGAAACTTTCAAGTCCTCTTGCCCCCCAGTTGGGGTAACTCTGTTACCTATTTCATGTGGTCTCAGTTCTCCAACAAAAATGATCTCGGCCTGCTCATCTTACTTCCATTTCACTACATGGCATAACTAGAAGTTGACTAGGTATTCTGCTTTAATGTATATGCAAAGCCCTCTTGTTCAGGAATGTTTGTAGAATAATATTTCTAAATTAGGAATACAATTGGTCTTGTTCTTTCCTGAGGGATAAAATGTCATCTCTCTTCTTCTCTCCCTCTCTCCTTTCTTCCTAACTCAGCTAACCCTCTATCTGAAAGAATTACAAAGGAAGAAATCTAGGGCATTGTTTAGCATTCTCAGGAGGATTGGAAATGTTGGAATGACAGCGAGTATCACACATACACTGCTTGAAGTATTTTGTAGGATCCAAGGGAAGAGAAAATTTTGACATTCCAGAAAATTTAAGTCATCCTTTTAATATCAGGACCAGAAAGAAACAGGTCACACGGGCAAGAGCCATAAAACTAATTATCTTGACTCTTTCCAGAATACCTGAGCTATAAATGTACAGGGAATCCTGTAATCAGATGCAAAGTTGTGTATAATATACTTAGTTCCCAAATGTAACTAGGAATTTTATGTATATAATGTGAAAAATCGTTCCAAAGTATTTGAGACTCCAAAAACTTTCCTAGCTAGCATTCAATATTCTTGCTTAACTTCTCCTTATACCCCTAACTGTATTGAGCATGCATAGACACACAAAAGCTAGGATCAACTATTACCGCTTAAGAAAGAAAAGGAGGAAAAAGGCTGTATTATAGGGATTTAGTTTTCTTCCTCAACTCTTGAAGAAGCCTATTTGTATCAGCCCGTGTCAGACAACAAAGTACTTATCAATAAAGTTTTATGAATGTGGTCACATATGAAATATAAGAGCATTCAGTTTCTACCTCTCCTTTTCTCATAAATCCTACATCAGATAGACATTAGCTATATCTGCCAATGTTTCCACGGAATCTTAAAGACTATTCACTGCAAAGCTGGCAGTGTAGCCTGAAAGCAAGTTATGTCTGCGTTGCAACTTCACACTAAGTGGTTTAAAAATACAACTAAATGTGGCCTGTCTTTATCTTGATTATAAGACATAAATTATCCCAAGAATATTCTTAGTAAAAATTGGGTCTCCCGGTCAAGCCACTTCTATTAAGAAGGACACAGGTCAGTTTTTAGGAGTTTAGGTGTTATTTGGAAGTTAGGAGCATCTAAATATGGAATATAACTCCATTAAATTATAGTATATTTTATATCAAAGAGAAACGACAAAAATAAGAAATGTTTTAAGTATTTTTTCGTATAGCGTGTTCATATATAATTACTTCAGTAGTCTCAATGTAGTCATGCAATTGTTTGGGTAAAGAACTAAACTTGAAGTTAAATAGCATAGGTCTGAATTCTTATGGTTTATAACATTCATATATTTTATATGTTCCAGAATAATATGTAATTTCTAAGTTTATAACATAATAATTACAGAAATCTAGGTAAAGTAATACTTCTGTGACACAGTCTCTTCATCTACAAAATGGAATATTGCTTTTCTCCTTAAATTTATATTAAAAATTGGAGAAGTAATATATGTGAAAGAACCTTACATTAAATATGCAAGTTTTATTTGTTGAATTCAAACAGTCATTAAAGAAAGAACAAAATAAAACATTACATTTGGATTAACAAAGTAGATACATATATCTCAATCTGAGAAACCTTTAAGCTCTCTTGACCATAAAATGACATTGGATCCTATAAGAGAGTTTGGTAAATATTTGAAAGATATTTCAATTTCACACCTAAATGTTGATTCTGACATTTATTTCCTAAACTTATCATTTGTATACTTACCTGCTATTAAATCCACAGGGGTCATGTCACTAACTGTATGCCCACCGATTTTATTGAGAGGTATTCAGCAAGGCCCACAAAGTAAGTATTGAATTTTTTTAAAAAACAGACCCAAAACACCTAAAAGCAAAACACTTACTAAATTCTTATAATCATGAAGATCACAAATTAGTGCTATTAGTAAGAAAGAAACTTCTAAACCAAATAAAGTCCTAATACCTCCAACGAATTTTGTCTCTCTGATACACACACACACGATTAAAAAAAAAATGAAGGAAATGTAAAAAAATAAATAAATGAAGGAAGTTCTGTGGGAAATGTCCATAATTTCATGCCCAGAATTTCCCTATCAATCTCTTTCCCCAAAGTTCTTCCGAGAAAATAAAGTTGCCTTTCTCTCAACGTTAACTCATCACTTTTCTCATAGCATTTTCAAAAGAAATATTTCCTGTCAGCCGGCCACTTAAACTTTGTGCTGTTAAAGAAATCCAAAAAGGTATCAATTTTGCAACAAAGGATAAAGAGGAGACGAAGTGAACCAACATGGCTTTTAAGCTAAATTGCCGTCACCTGTCACAGGTTGTCTAGCGAGCCTCAAGTTCCCTCTAATAAGCTTATGGAGGGTGCGGAGCAAAGGCACCTCAAGGTGCTCTGCGGGTTTTCCCCTGGTAAATTAGGCTGAAAGGAAAAGAGTCCCACCCCCCACCCCCAAACTTGGAGACCAGGGCTGCCCTGCCGAATGCTGTGCCCAGACCTCCTACTTCCACGCCCTTCCAGTCCTTTCCTCGGCTTGGAAAATTGGGCATGAGGCAAGCAAAAGGAAGGACAGAAGGCCAAAACGGGCATCCGGGAAGCCAAATTTCTGTCTCAAAAGCTCGTCTAGAAACGCGTACATAGCGCGTGCCTTGCGGACATCTCCTAAAACCCCGTTCACTGAAGCTAATTCCTCCCGAACGCCCCCACGCCGGCTGAGGATCGCAACCGCCCATCCGCCCCTCCAGCCTGTGCAGCCGCCCCCAAAACCTCCCGTGAATCGGGAAATGTCAAGGCAGCGGCGCTTGGGGAGCCGAGCAGCCTCGCCAGTTCCAAGTCTCTGGTTCGAGACCCCTCGCTTCGCCTCTTTGGGGAACTCACCTGGAGTCAGGTTTAGATGGCAGCCTCCACCCAGGGGACCGGGAAGCGGCCCCGGGAAGCGCCGCCGCGTCCTGTGAATAACGAGCGCAGCGCAGCGGAGCAGCTCCCCCTGGACTGGCCGCTCCCCGATTCCTCCCGCTCTGTCCGGGAACCGTCCCTCCGTTCTTTCCTCTCCCTCCCCTGCCTGCAGCCGCCGCGCTCCCTCCTCCTGCTGGCGGCTCAGGGCTGTGCTTCCGCCTCCCTCCTGCGGGCGCACGAGCTGCCCGCGCTGCTAATGAGCAGGCTCCAGGCTCCGCCCGGCCAGGGGTGCGCACACGCCCCACGCCGGAGACGAGCTCCCGGGAGCGGAGCTATGGATACGCCTGGTGCGGCCGCTGGAGAAATGAACTGGAGGAGGCATCCAGCATCTCACACTTTCTGGCCACTCAGCTTAACTAAGCCATAACCCCAGACTTCTTCCTAAATCTCCAGTAATTTACAGGTGCTGAAAAGTCAATGAGGGGTTTGAGCACAATCTGTGTTAACAGTATTGCCAGTATAGAGATGCTAATCTGGCTAGATTCTAGGGATGAAATGTTCAAGGGACGGTATATGATTCTTTCTGGTGGTTATTTTGACATATTTTGGCTATACTTACAGATCTGTAAAATAAACCAGCAATCTTCTAATCATGACAACACAGATTCCTAATTGAAGGCAGCTGATACTTATTAAATACCAGGCTCTGTTTAATAGGCTCTTCTTTCCCAGCTGATCTTTACTACAATTCTGTGAGCACTACTAGCACCCCTATTCTATATTTTAAGAATTTGGGTTTAACTTTTAAAACAAGACGGTCTTAAAACAAGACTAAGGATCATGTCCAACCTTGCAGAGATTCTAAGTTTCTGAGCCTAAATAATAACTGATATCTGTAGCTCCCACAACCCATACCCTGTGTATAATGTGTTGCAGCATCTTGGATGGTACTGTGTAACTGAACCAACAAAGATAATAGGACCATCAGCAAATACACACCACGAGACTAATGAATACCTAGAATCCTAGTGAGACTTGTAAATAGTCAAGCACCCTAAGTAACAATAGTTCAAGTGCATGCTAAACATGGTGATTACTTATAAAAGAACAGCAACCAGTATGAGTGAAGACAGGCAAATAATGTTCAAAATGTTCAGAATCAATGTCCAGCCACTTATGAGTTGAATTCCCCACTCTAAAAAGGAGGCCAGATGTGATGTATTCTAAGAAGTCTACAATGGGCGTGGTCTTTTCGCAACCAAAAAGGGCTTTTTAAACACTTATATCCCATTAAGAATATGCAATAGCTAATTAATATTAAATCTGAAAATCAGTGATAATTTATTTCAACTAACCTTACATGAAAAAATCATTACTCATTCAAGCTTTTAGAATTAGATTAAATAGCATTGAGTATCAAATTTACTTCAACCCATAGAAATAATAGACAGTTAATTAATAAAGTAAGTAATTTAATTAACTTTACTTTTGTGTCATGATGTATTTTTCCTTAGGAAAAGGATAAGACATTTTTTCCATGGTATAAAACACTAGAATATGACTTTTATATTTTTCTTCATGAAGATTAAAGAATTAATAAAATAAGTACAGACATATTGTCAACAAATCTATCCAGATCATTCATTCTCCACTCAAGAAATTATGCTAGGCAAGCTTTATTTCTCCATATGTACAAGGCAATTCAGAGGTCAAAAATTTGAAAACACTTCAATGAACATCAACCATTAATTAACTAAGAGTAGATTTTATTTATAAACAACTTTAAAAGACTATAAAAAAGGTATAACAAACTTCTACTTTATCAGTACTGCTACTCCTGTTGAACACAAAGATATATAATTATAGTTTTCTCCCTATTTAAAATATTTATTGATTCTGGCATAATAATGTCATACTCATCCCTCAATAATCAGTGTACATGGAACCAGAAATCTTTTCTTTCACCTAGTCAATTGAAGTATTTCTGTGTTTTGCATGTTAACACTCTATTTATTCTGTGTTTCTAGTGCTTATCCTCAAAATTTTTATAGTTCCGTTCACATATGAATTCTACCAATCAGCACTATATATAAATAATGCAACGTATAAAATGTGTTAAATAAATGGATGTAAGATTTATGCTAAATTTTTCACATAGTAAGTACTTCAAAACCCTTATTATTTTTCCTTAAGCTTTTATGTGCATATATTTTATCTCTCCAATTAAAGAATAAACTTCTAAATAAGAAGAGTTTTGTCTATAAATTTTACGCATTTTAATACATTATTAATCTAAAACCTTGGACTAGAGTTTGGAATTCTTTTATGTATTCATTTATTGATTCAAAAAATAGGTGTCCATGCCATTTTTTCTAAACCTTGTGCAAGATGTAGGGTATACAATGATGTCCAGACTTTAGAGTCCTTGACCTCATGGCGTTTAAAGTGCAGTAATGTACAGTAATTTTAAAATCTATTTATTATTATTTAAAACAATAAATGAATACATTCTTGTCGAAAATAACTGAAAAGTCTGTCTGAATTCCCTGGCCAAGGCCAAAACATGAAAGCAAAAGAGCTGCCTGAAAACAGTGCAAGCCACTCTCCAGAGGGTTTCTCTGTTGAAACAGCACATCGCATTATGGAAATAATGAGAAAAATTAGTAACTGTGCAAACGACAACACATATGCATCTTTGTGGTTTCTGACCTTTTAGCATCGTCGAAGCAAGACCACAAACCTTTCAACACCAGGCGTGGTATTAATCTTGCACAGAATATAATGTTTTCACATATTTTATTCTGATTTCCTACAAAGTAATTTCAATTTCTAGCTAAAGCTAATGGATTTTTCTAGTGAAAACATTGTGTACAGAATGACTTTCCAGTGAGATCCGCGTACCATGCGCCATTTTCATGTTCGTGCTCATTTCTCTGAAGTCTGTTTGCCTTTAATTCACCATAATAAAATTCCTTGTGTACTTTTATTGGCAACCATTGCATAGTGACACTTGCATCCAAATGTAATTCCATTTGAGCTTGGCAGTGTTTGCTTTTTTATCAGAAGAGGAAAGTTAGAGGGAACAAGGGGCAAAGATGTGTGTAAGAATATCTGAGGGACCATCACAGCATCATCACAAATTCAAGATTTTTTTGAAACATTAGACAAGGGACTGACAGCCATGCCCTGGGATGGCTGAAACACTTCACAACCTGCTCATGTTTATGACCAAAATCATCACCTAAAATGAATTCAATGTGTCAATATCATAATATTGTTTGTGTATAAGTAATCATGAAGCAGTTAGGGAAGGGAGTATAATCTAGTAAGAAATTGGAACAAAAAGTGTTAGACAAAATTCAAGAAGATTTAAAAGAAGAAAATTAACCTGTCTGATCTGAACAGAATTGGAAAAGCACATCAATCATAGCTCTGTACATTGACCATAGACTTAAAGCATAACATAAAAATAAAGAAGGCAGATAACTCAGGAAAACATTTCTATTAAATCTACTCCGTAAAGTTTTCCCATACTTTTATTTTACTAACAGGAGCATACATTTAAATCTCACAAAATCATATATATTTTGTTGATTCAATTTGTAGCAGATAGAGGAGCATGTCCCAGTGCTATGACAGTGAGTTGTCACTATAACATACCACTGCTTTACATCTTACCCACAGGCTAAAATGTTTACCCCTAGAGTCGTGACTTTGTATATGACAGGAGATTGCTACTAAAAGTAAATATATTTGGCTGAAGGGTAGATACAACTTTAGGCCATTGTATCATTCACTAAAATTTAGCTGGCATTTACATATTTACCTGCTTAGTTCATATGACAAATATGTTTGAGAGACTGCCATATACAAAAAAAAAAGATGGAACCATCTTACAAATTTAGAGATTACTTAAAGAAATGGAACTGAAGGGTTAACTGTGATGGCAAGAATGAAGAGAGCAAAACCAGAGGGTACTTCAAGGAGAACAGGCATGAGAGAGGCATTATAATTTGGAGGGTGCTATGATTTGAACCTATGTGCCCATCCAAAGTTTGTATGTTGAAACTAAAATCCCAGGACAATGACATCAAGAGATGGGGCTTTTGGTTAAGTGATTAAGTGAAGAAGGATCCACCCTCATGAATGAGATAAACGTCCTCGTAAAAGATGCTTTAGAGGAATGCCGGGCTCCTCAGTCTCTTCTGCCATGTCGTCACATTGTCCGTTTTTGCCCACTTTTGTCACGTGAAGACGAAGCAAGAAGGTGCCACCTCGGGACCAACTGCCAAATCTCCGCTGCCTTGATTTCGGACTTCTCAGCCCCAGAACTGTGAGAAATACATTTCTGTTTTTTATGAATTACTCAATCTGTGGCATTTTGTTATAGCAGCATACAGACAAAAACAGGGTAAACAGCCTGGTGAGAGTGGATATTTTAGAAACTTGAGATGATTCAATGTCGCTGATTCTCCATTTTCTCATATGTAAAATGAAGGAAATAATGCTGATTACTTCATAGTTCATTGTACAAATTAAATTAACTATGTAAATAAAGCAAGCAATATAGTTCCTTTTATCTGGTATACATTGTTTAAGTGTTGTTGTCATTACATGAGGAAAACAAGAACTTCCCCAAACAGAAGGATGTGGGAACCAAAACTAAGATATAAGAAAGGACCAAAGTTCACTGTGACAATCTGGTCAAGCGCTGGTTAGGGAAGATAGCATAATGTTACGCATAGATATTATTATAGGATAATTTTCCTCCACCCCGAACTCCTCTAGCACTTTCCCTACGTCTTTCATTGCACTTCTTCATTTGTCTCTTTAATTACGGTTATTTATATAAATCTTTTAGCTTCCTACAAAAATAAGCTTGTAGTGGGACAGATTCTTGAGGATCTATGTCAAAGCAATTTTTCTATTTCCTACAGCAAGTAACCCAGTAGTAATCACACAGAATTTGTTAAAAGAATAAACATAGGAAGATTAATTTCCATTTTTTTCTTTGCTAATTTTTAATCAGAATTATACCATTGTTAGGGAGGGAGAAATTATAAATTGAGGACATGAGTATTAACATTTAAATCTGTTATTCTGCTTTATTTTAGAGCTTGCCATGTTTTGTGATTAAAAAAAGAAACAGGACATTCTATATAGCTGTTGCAAAACGTGTGGTCTGTTGGTGAACTAGCAGCACCAGCATTACCAAGATTTCCTTAGTTTGCAGGGCTACTGAGTCAGAATTCGCATTTTGACAAAACTCCAGGTGATTCATGCTCTGCATTTAAGTTGGAGAAGCACTGTTCTATAGTTCTCCTTATGTCCTAAATGCATTGTCAGTGAAAGAAAATACTATACGTATGATAATAATAACGGTAATATTAACAAAAATGTAACTATTAGTAATTTTCTATGCTCTCCCAGATACTAAGTCCTTTATTTAATACTTGTGATATTTCTGCGAAGTTGCAATTGATATCACCTACTAAACTGATACTCAGAAATCTGAGGTAATTCTCCAAGGTCACAAAGCTAGTGAATCACAAACCAGATTTTTAAACTCTTGCTGCTTCATTCCAAAGACTAAACCGTTTCTAACTCACGGTTAATACATTTGCTTCTGCCTTCCATTTCCTAAATATGGTTTCCTTTCTATTTCATTAGCTTTACTTATACATGACTGATTTTTAACCCTCTCTAACATTTGCAGAATATGGTGTACTATGGTTAATAAGGACAATACCAAGTAATATCATGTTGAGAAAGCGTGCAGAAGTAGCATCAAAAAACAGACTTTTTCCAAAATGTTTACTAAAAACTTTCAATAAAAACAAGATTTTCTACTTAGAATTTCTACCTTGCATAACTCAAATGGAGCATGACTATTAAAATGACAAATAGATTCCGTAGTTGCCTAAGAGCTAAGAATAAGAATTGCTATATAAAAAAGCATAAGTATGCCATATGAATGACATGTATAAGAATCATGGGAGTGCTATTTGGTATTTAGTATTTAGTTCCATTCTGCAGCATGATCAAAAAGAAGCATCTGTATAGTTCACTGTGCATTATAGCACAATAAATCACCTCATTAGGCTCAGATATATGTAAAGATTTACAGTCTGGGAAAGTCCACTAGATATTCTTAATCACTTCTTAGACTGTACTGTCCCCCATATTTCTCTTTTTCTATAGAAAGGTTGCACATGGAAAGGCTTTATTTGAAATCTAGCAATGAATGGAATGTCTGTGAAGCAAGAAATAGATGGAAATTGACATTTTAAAAGAAAGTTTGGCTTCTGAAGAGATACAGCTGTGACCTTGGTCTTTTTGTTGGAGAGAAGTATTCCCTAGCCTTACTGTACTATTTTTCCCAAAGCACCCTCTCTATTGTTCTCCCTTCATCTCTGGCTCGTATCATATGGCCCCTCCCTCATTCTATCTGGTGAGTTCTGAGAAAAATGCTTAAATTCTGCAGAGAAGATTGAGAACAATGCTAAATATTCCTCAGAGAAGCAAAATATTATGTTAACAGTTTATATTTTCACATGAAATTGTCTATCTCTTCTCTCTGTCTCATGTGTGTATGTGTGTATGTGTGTATGTGTATATATATATATAATATACAGTAGATATGTATATATAGAGTATAATATTCAGTATATATGTATATATAGTATAATATACCGTATATATGTATATATATACAGTGTGTGTGTGTGTATATATATATACATATATATATGTATATATATACTACCATTTACCTCCCAGGCTATACGTCCTGACATCTTAAAAGTAGAAAGCCCTCACAGGCCGCGGTTGCTCATGACTGTAATCCCAGCACTTTGAGAGGCCGAGGCGTGCAGATCACCTGAGGTCGGGAGTTCAAGACCAGCCTGACCAACATGGTGAAACCCCATCTCTACTAAAAATACAAAAAATTAGCTGGGCGTTGTGTTGCGCACCTGTAATCCCAGCTACTCAGGAGGTGGAGGCAGGAGAATCACATGAACCCGGGAGTCGGAGGTTGTGTGAGCCGAGACCATGACATTGCACTGCAGCCTGGGCAATGAGAGCAAAACTCCATCAGAAAAAGAAAGGTGGATAGGCCTTAAAAGACTTTTGAAAATGAGATTTGTCGAATATTTATTAGAGATGAAGAAAATAAGTGCGGACCCACACGTAACTTGTCTGAGGTCACAGAAGTAGGGACCCACACGTAACTTGTCTGAGGTCACAGAGGTAGTCATGCTGCAGCAGCCTTATTGGTTTTCCTCTATGACATGCATTATTATTGTTTTTGATCATTTCAAGAGGTTTCTAGTCGATAGTGGGACAAAATTTCTAATTTGGGAACCTAATTTTCTCTGCAAATCTTCTTTACATCTCTAGCTTATTAATACACCTCAGAAGTGTTACAGGAATTAATTCGCAGGATTTTGAAGAATATTTTGAGGTATGCTGGGAAAAATCATGTCAAGTATCAATGATTAGAAACTAAACAATCAATATTAGATATTGTAAAATTATATTTAATCTTCCATATGGCATAAATAAGTTATTTTAATGTACAGTCGTTGTACTTTGTAAACTTGCATATAAAATATTTGAAAAAATAACTTTCAATATGTAAAATGTAAATATACAAAGGAAAGCATCGGAAAAAATAGATAAAAATAATCAGGCTAAGAAAACACTACAGTGTCACCCTCAGAAGACTATAGAAGGATTCTCACCCTCGAGAAACAGAGGAACTTGAACATGGAAATGACCCTCTGCTGGCCATACTGATTATGGTACATAATTTTAAAAGGCTTTTAGAGAGAAGGGAAATGTTTTATTATGCATTCAGCACAGTGTTATGGTGATGTTTCTTAACTATCAGCTATTTTTAAAATTCCTATAATCTTTCTATAGATGACAAAGTTACATAAATATGAAGGATAAGTGGGCCCCTGCAAACCTGATAATACAATTCTCTTTTCAATGATAACGTATATCTAAGCGCGCATCTCCTAATCATATTGATGTGCATTAAGAGTTCTTTTACCTACACCTGTCAAAGTGGCTAAAGTAATCCTTCATGAGGAGATAATTTTTTTCTTTAGGTGATTTTTTCCGCATAATACCCTAACATTTCCAATTCCATCATTCTCGAAAAAGTTTACATGATATACATATACAATTACTAAAATTTTGGCGGCATAAATAATTTAAATGGACTTTACTTCAAAGATAATATTTACTTTTAAAGTTGTAAACCTTTGAATCATCAATTAATTAGAATTATCTTTTTCTTTATAAATAAAGTTTTTTGTCCCTACATATTTATGATTTGGAAATTTTCACCTGGAAAATTTCATTTTCAGTTGGATGCCTTGTCTTTAGTATAAAATTCAGTATTTCAATTTCAATATAATTTTTTGATTGATTTTAATGCAGAGAACAGAAAGGAATATCTTCAAATATAAACTACACAGAATCATTCTGTGAAACTTCTTTCTGATCTGTGCATTCAGCTAACAGAGTTAAACCGTACATTTGATTGAGCAGTTCTGAACACTCTTTCTGTAGAAAATGCAACTGGACATTTGGAGCGCTAAGAGGGTAGTAGTGGAAAAAGGAATATATTCAAATATAAAGTACACAGAAGCATTCTGTGAAATTTCTTTCTGTTCTCTGCAACTTCTTTCTGTTCTCTGCATTCAACTAACAGAGTTGAGCCTTACTTTTGAAGGAGCAGTTCTGAAACACTCTTTGTGTAGAAACTGAAATTGGACATTCGGAGAGCTAAGAGGATAATAGTCGAAAAAGGAATATCTTCAGCTAAATACTACACAGAAGCATTCTGTGAAACTTATTTCTGATATGTGAATTCAACTAACAGAGTAAAACCATACTTTTGATTGAGCCGTTATGAACACTCTTTCTGAAGAAAATGCAAGTGGACATTCGGAGCACTAAGAAGGTAATACTGGAAAAAGGAATATATTCAAATATAAACTACACAGAAGAATTCTGTGAAACTTCTTTCTGTTCTGTGCATTCAACTAACAGAGTTGAACCTTACTTATGATTGAGCCGTCCTGAAACACTCATTCTGTAGAAACTGCAATTGGACATTCTGAGCGCTAAGTGGCCTATATTGGGAAAAAGAATATCTCCAAATAAAAACTACTCAGAAGAATTCTGTGAAACTTATTTCTGATCTGTGCATTCAGCTAACAGAGTTAAACCACACTTTTGATTGAGCAGTTATTAAACACTGTTTCTGTAGGAAATGCAAGTGGACATTAGGAGCGCTAAGATTGTAATAGTGGAAAAAGGAATATCCCCAAATAAAAACTACACAGAAGCATTCTCTGAAACTCCTTTCTGTTCTCTGCATTAAACTAACAGAGTTGAGCCTTACTTTTGAAGGTGCTGTTCTGAAACACTCTTTGTGTAGAAACTGCCAGTGGATATGCGGAACGCTAAGAGGGTAATAGTCGAAAAAGGAATATCTTCAACTAAATACTAAACAGAAGCATTCTGTGAAACTTCTTTCTGTTCTGTGCATTCAACTAAAAGAGTTGAACCTTACTTTTGATTGAGCCGTTCTGAAACACTCTTTCTGTAGAAAATGCAAGTGGTGATTCGGAGCGCTAAGAGGGTAATAGTAGAAAAAGGAGTATCTTCAAATATAAACTACACAGAAGCATTCTGTAAAACTTCTTTCTGTTCCTTGCATTCAACTAACAATATTGAACCTTACTTTTGATTGACCAGTTCTGAAACTCTCTTTCTGTAGATACTGCAATTGGAAATTCTGAGTGCTAAGAGTCCTATATTGGAAAAAGGAATATGTTCAAATAAAAACTACACAGAAGAATTCTGTGAAACTTCTTTCTGATCTGTGCATTCAACTAACAGAGTTAAACCATACTTTTGATTGAGCAGTTCTGAACACTCTTTCTGTAGAAAATGCAAGTGGACATTCGGAGCTCTAAGAGGGTAATAGTGGAAAAAGTAATATCGTCAAATAAGAACTACAGACAGGCATTCTGTGAAACTACTTTCTGTTCTGTGCATTCAACTAACAGAGTTGAACCTTACTTTTGATTGAGCCGTCCTGAAACACTCATTCTGTAGAAACTGCAATTGGACATTCTGAGCGCTAAGTGGCCTATATTGGGAAAAAGAATATCTCCAAATAAAAACTACTCAGAAGAATTCTGTGAAACTTATTTCTGATCTGTGCATTCAGCTAACAGAGTTAAACCACACTTTTGATTGAGCAGTTATTAAACACTGTTTCTGTAGGAAATGCAAGTGGACATTAGGAGCGCTAAGATTGTAATAGTGGAAAAAGGAATATCCCCAAATAAAAACTACACAGAAGCATTCTCTGAAACTCCTTTCTGTTCTCTGCATTAAGCTAACAGAGTTGAGCCTTACTTTTGAAGGTGCTGTTCTGAAACACTCTTTGTGTAGAAACTGCCAGTGGATATGCGGAACGCTAAGAGGGTAATAGTCGAAAAAGGAATATCTTCAACTAAATACTAAACAGAAGCATTCTGTGAAACTTCTTTCTGTTCTGTGCATTCAACTAAAAGAGTTGAACCTTACTTTTGATTGAGCCGTTCTGAAACACTCTTTCTGTAGAAAATGCAAGTGGTGATTCGGAGCGCTAAGAGGGTAATAGTGGAAAAAGGAGTATCTTCAAATATAAACTACACAGAAGCATTCTGTAAAACTTCTTTCTGTTCCTTGCATTCAACTAACAATATTGAACCTTACTTTTCATTGACCAGTTCTGAAACTCTCTTTCTGTAGATACTGCAATTGGAAATTCTGAGCGCTAAGAGTCCTATATTGGAAAAAGGAATATGATCAAATAAAAACTACACAGAAGAATTCTGTGAAACTTCTTTCTGATCTGTGCATTCAACTAACAGAGTTAAACCATACTTTTGATTGAGCAGTTCTGAACACTCTTTCTGTAGAAAATGCAAGTGGACATTCGGAGCTCTAAGAGGGTAATAGTGGAAAAAGTAATATCGTCAAATAAGAACTACAGACAGGCATTCTGTGAAACTACTTTCTGTTCTGTGCATTCAAATAACAGAGTTGAACCTTACTTATGATAGAGCCATTCTGAAACACTCTTTCTGTAGAAAATTCAATTGGACAATCTGAGCGATAAGAGGCCTATATTGGGAAAAAGAATATCTTCAAATAAAAACTACACAGAAGCATTCTGTGAAACTTTTTCTGATCTGTGCATTCAGCTAACAGAGTTAAATCATACATTTGATTGATCAGTTCTGAACACTCTTTCTGTAGAAAATGCAACTGGACATTTGGAGCACTAAGAGGGTAGTAGTGCAAAAAGGAATATATTCCAATATAAACTACACAGAAGCATTCTGTGAAACTTCTTTCTGTTCTGTGCATTCAACTAACATAGTTGAACCTTACTTTTGATTGAGCCTTTCTGAAACACTCTTTCTGTAGAAACTGCAATTGGACATTCTGAGCGCTAAGAGGCCTATATTGGTAAAAAGAATATCTTCATATAAACACTACACAGCAGCATTCTGTGAAACTTCTTTCTGATCTGTGCATTCAGCTAACAGAGTTAAACCATACTTTTGATTGAGCAGTTCTGAAACACTCTTTCTGTAGAAAATGCAACTGGACATTCAGAGCGCTAAGTGGGTAATAGTGGAAAATGGAATATCTTCAAATATAAACTACACAGAAGAATTCTGTGAAACTTATTTCTGATCTGTGCATTCACCTAACAGAGTTAAACCATACTTTTGATAGAGCAGTTCTGAACACACTTTCTGTAGAAAATGCAAGTGGACATTCGGAGATCTAAGAGGGTAACAGTGGAAAAAGGAATATCTTCAAATATAAACTACACAGAAGCAATCTGTGAAACTACATTCTGTTCTGTGCATTCAACTAACAGAGTTGAACCTTAATTTTGATTGAGCAGTTCTGAAACACTCTTTCTGTAGAAACTGTAATTGGATTTCTGAACGCTAAGAGGCCTATATTGAGAAAAATAATATCTTCAAATAAAAACTACAGAGATGCATTCTCTGAAACTTCTTTCTGTTCTGTGCATTCAGCTAACTGAATTAAACGATACATTTGATTTAGCAGTTCTGAAACACTCTTTCTGTAGAAAATGCAAGTGGACATTCGGTGTGCTAAGTTGGTAATTGTGGAAAAAGGAATATCTTCAAATAAAAACTACACAGAGGCATTCTCTGAAACTTCTTTCTGTTCTCTGCATTCAACTAACAGAGTTGAGCCTTATTTTTGAAGGAGCAGCCCTGAAACACACTTTCTGTAGAAACTGCAAGTGGACATTCCGAGCGCTACTAGGGTAATAGTGGAAAAAGGAATACCTTCAAATAAATACTACACAGAAGCAATCTGTGAAACTACTTTCTGTTCTGTGAATTCAACTAAAAGTGTTGAACCCTACTTTTCATTTTGCCGTTCTGAAACACTCTTTCTGTAGAAACTGCAATTGGATATTTGGAGTGCTAAGAGGCCTATATTTGAAAAAGGACTATCTTCAAATAAAAACTACACAGAAGCATTCTGTGAAACTTCGTACTGATATGTGCATTCAGCTAACAGAGATAAACCAACTTTTGATTGAGCAGTTCTGAACAATCTTTTTGTAGAAAATGCAGGTGGACATTCGGAGCGCTAAGAGGGTAATACTGAAAAAAGGAATATATTCAAATATAAACTACACAGAAGCATTCTGTGAAGCTTCTTTCTGTTCTCTGCATTCAACTTACAGGGTTGAGCATTACTTTTGAAGGAGCAGTTCTGAAAAACACTTTGTGTAGAAACTGCCAGTGGACATTCGGAGCGCTAAGAGGGTAATATTCGAAAAAGGAATATCTTCAACTAAATACTACACAGAAGCCTTCTCTGAAACTTATTTCTGATATGTGCATATAACTAACAGAGTGAAACCATATTTTTGGTTGAGCCGTTCTGAACACTCTTTATGTAGAAAATGCAAGTGGACATTCGGAGCGCTAAGAGGGTAATAGTGCAAAAAGGAATATATTCAAATATAAACTACTCAGAAGTATTCTTTGAAACTTCTTTTTGTTCTGTGCATTCAACTAACAGAGTTGAACCTTACTTTTGATTCAGCCGTTCTGAAACACTCTTTCTGTAGAAACTGCAATTTAACATACTGAGCGCTATGATGCCTATATTGGGATAAAGAATATCTTCAAATAAAAACTACACAGATGCATTCTGTGAAACTTCTTTCTTATCTGTGCATTCAGCTAACAGAGTTAAACGATACTTTTGATTTAGCAGTTCTGAAACACTCTTTCTGTAGAAAATGCAAGTGGTCATTCGGTGCGCTAAGATGGTAATTGTGGAAAAAGGAATATCTTCAAATAAAAACTACAAAGAGGCATTCTCTGAAACTTGTTTCTGTTCTCTGCATTCAACTAACAGGGTTGAGCCTTATTTTTGAAGGAGCAGTCCTGAAACACTCTTTCTGTAGAAACTGCAAGTGGACATTCGGAGCGCTAAGAGGGTAATAGTGGAAAAAGGAATATCTTCAAATAAATACTACACAGAAGCATTCTGTGAAACTACTCTCTGTTCTGTGCATTCAACTAAATGAGTTGAACCCTACTTTTGATTGAGCCATTCTGAAACACTCTTTCTGTAGAAACTGCAATTGGATATTCGGAGCGCAAAGAGGCCTATATTGGAAAAAGGACTATCTTCAAATAAAAATTACACAGAAGCATTCCGTGAAACTTCGTACTGATCTGTGCATTCAGCTAACAGAATTAAACCATACTTTTGATTGAGCAGTTCGGAAACACTCATTCTGTAGAAAATGCAAGTGGACATTCGGAGCGCTTAGAAGGTAATAGTGGAAAAAGGAACATCTTCAAATATAAACTACACAGAAGCATTCTATGAAACTTCTTTCTGTTCCGTTCATTCAACTAACAGAGTTGAACCTTACATTTGATTAAGCAGTTCAGAAACACTCTTTCTGTAGATACTGCAATTGGACATTCTGAGCGCTAAGACTCCTATATTGGAGAAAGGAATATCTTCAAATAAAAAGTACACAGAAGCATTCTGTGAAAATTCTTTCTGATCTGTGCATTCAGCTAACAGAGTTAAACCATACTTTGGATTGAGCAGTTCTGAACACTCTTTCTGTAGAAAATGCAAGTGGACATTCGGAGCGCTAAGAGGGTAATACTGAAAAAGGGAATATATTCAAATATAAACTACACAGAGGCATTCTGTGAAACTCCTTTCTGTTCTCTGCATTCAACTAACAGAGTTGAGCCCTACTTTTGAAGGAGCAGTTCTGAAACACTCTTTGTTTAGAAAAAGAAATTGGACATTCGGAGAGCTAAGAGGATAATAGTCGAAAAAGGAATATCTTCAACAAAATACTACACGGAAGGATTCTGTGAAACTTATTTCTGATATGTGCATTCAAATAACAGAGTAAAACCATACTTTTGATTGAGCCGTTCAGAACACTCTTTCTGTAGAAAATGCAAGTGGACATTCGGAGTACTAAGAGGGTAATACTGGAAAAAGGAATATATTCAAATATAAACTACACAGAAGCATTCTGTGAAACTTCTTGCTGTTCTGTGCATTCAAGTAACAGAGTTGAACCTTACTTTTGATTGAGCCTTTCTGAAACTCTCTTTCTGTAGAAAATGCAAGTGGACATTCGGAGCGCTAAGATGGTAATAGTGGAAAAAGGAATACATTCAAATATAAACTACACAGAAGCATTCTGTGAAACTTCTTTCTGTTCTGTGCATTCAACTAACAGAGTTGAACCTTACTTTTGATTGAGCCTTCTGAAACACTCATTTTGTAGAAACGGCAATTGGACATTCTGAGCGCTAAGTGGCCTATATTGGGAAAAAGAATATCTCCAAATAAAAACTACTCAGAAGCATTCTGTGAAACTTCTTTCTGATCTGTGCATTCAGCTAACAGAGTTAAACCATACTTTTGATTGAGAAGTTATGAGACACTCTTTCTGTAGAAAACGCAAGTGGACATTCGGAGCGCTAAAATTGTATTAGTGGAAAAAGGAATATCCCCAAATTAAAACTACACAGAAGCATTCTCTGAAACTCCTTTCTGTTCTCTGCATTCAACTAACAGATTTGAGCCTTACTTTGAAGGAGCTGTTCTGAAACACTCTTTGTGTAGAAACTGCCAGTGGACATTCGGAACGCTAAGAGGGTAATAGTCGAAAAAGGAATATCTTCAAATATAAACTACACAGAAGCATTCTCTGAAACTTCTTTCTGTTCCGTGCATTCAACTAACAGTATTGAACCTTACTATTGATTGAGCAGTTCTGAAACTCTCTTTCTGTAGATACTGCAATTGGACATTCTGAGCGCTAAGAGACCTATATTGGAAAAAGGAATATCTTCAAATAAAAACTACACAGAAGAATTCTGTGAAACTTCTTTCTGATCTGTGCATTCAACTAACAGAATTAAACCATACTTTTGATGGAGCAGTTCTGAACACTCTTTCTGTAGAAAATGCAAGTGGACATTCCGAGCTCTAAGAGGGTAATAGTGGAAAAAGTAATATCGACAAATATGAACTACAGAGAAGCATTCTGTGAAACTACATTCTGTTCTGTGCATTGAAATAGCAGAGTTGAACCTTACTATTGAAAGAGCCATTCTGAAAAACTCTTTCTGTAGAAACTGCAATTGGACAATCTGAGCACTAAGAGGCCTATATTGGGAAAAAGTATATCTTCCAATAAAAACTACACAGAAGCATTCTGTGCAACTTCTTTCTAATCTGTGCATTCAGCTAAGAGAGTTAAATCATACATTTGATTGAGCAGTTCTGAACACTCTTTCTGTAGAAAATGCAACTGGACATTTGGAGCGCTAAGAGGGTAGTAGTGGAAAAAGTAATATATTCAAATATAAACTACACAGAAGCATTCTGTGAAACTACTTTCTGTTCTGTGCATTCAACTAACAGGGTTGAACCTTACTTTTGATTGAGCCTTTCTGAAACACTCTTTCTGTAGAAACTGCAATTGGACATTCTGAGCGCTAAGAGGCCTATATTGGTAAAAAGAATATCTTCATATAAACATTACACCGCAGCATTCTGTGAAACTTCTTTCTGTTCTGTGCATTCAGCTAACAGAGTTAAACCATTCTTTTGACTGAGCAGTTCTGAAACACACTTTCTGTAGAAAATGCAACTGGAGATTCAGAGCGCTAAGTGGGTAATAGTGGAAAATGGAATATCTTCAAATATAAACTACACTGAAGAATTCTGTGAAACTTCTTTCTGATCTGTGCATTCACCTAACAGGGTTAAACCACACTTATGATTGAGCAGTTCTGAACACTCCTTCTGTAGAAAATGCAACTGGACATTTGGAGCGCTAAGAGGTTACTGGTGGAAAAAGGAATACCTTCAAATAAATACTACACAGATGCATTCTGTGAAACTTCTTTCCGTTCTGTGAATTCAACTAAAAGAGTTGAACCCTACTTTTCATTGAGGCGTTCTGAAACACTTTTTCTGTAGAAACTGAAATTGGATATTTGGAGCGCTAAGGGGCCTATATTTGGGAAAGGACTATCTTCAAATAAAAACTACACAGAAACATTCTGTGAAACTTCGTACTGATCTGTGCATTCAGCTAACAGAGTTAAACCATACTTTTGATTGAGCAGTTCGGAAACACTCTTTCTGTAGAAAATGCAAGTGGACATTCGGAGAGCTTAGAAGGTAATAGTGGAAAAAGGAATATCTTCAAATATAAACTACACAGAATCATTCTCTGAAACTTCTTTCTGTTCTGTTCATTCAACTAAAAGAGTTGAACCTTACTTTTGATTGAGCCTTTCTGAAACACTCCCTCTGTAGAAACTGCAATTGGACATTCTGTGCGCTAAGAGGCCTATATTGGTAAAAAGAAAAACTTCATATAAACACTACACAGCAGCATTCTGTGAAACTTCTTTCTGATCTGTGCATTCAGCTAACAGAGTTAAACCATACTTTTGATTGAGCAGTTCTGAAACACTCTTTCTGTAGAAAATGCAACTGGACATTCAGAGCGCTAAGTGGGTAATAGTGGCAAATGGAATATCTTCAAATATAAACAACACAGAAAAATTCTGTGAAACTTATTTCTGATCTGTGCATTCACCTAAAGAGTTAAAACATACTTTTGATAGAGCAGTTCTGAACACACTTTCTGTAGAAAATGCAAGTGGACATTCTGAGCTCTAAGAGGGTAACAGTGGAAAAAGGAATATCTTCAAATACAAACTACACAGAAGCAATCTGTGAAACTACATTCTGTTCTGTGCATTCAACTAAGAGATTTGAACCTTAGTTTTCATTGAGACGTTCTGAAACACTCTTTCTGTAGAAAATGCAAGTGGAGATTTGGAACGCTAAGAGGGTAATAGTGGAAAAAGGAATGTCTTCAAATATAAACTACACTGAATCATTCTGTGAAACTTCTTTCTGATCTGTGCATTCAGCTAACAGAGTTAAACCATACTTTTGATTGAGCAGATCTGAACACTCTTTCTGTAGAAAATGCAACTGGACATTTGGAGCGCTAAGAGGGTAGTAGTGGAAAAAGGAATATATTCAAATATAAACTACACAGAAGCATTCTGTGAAACTTTTTCTGATCTGAGCATTCAGCTAACAGAGTTAAACCATACTTTTGATTGAGCAGTTTTGAAACACTCTGTCTGTAGAAAATGCAACTGGACATTCGTAGCGCTAAGTGGGTAATAGTGGAAAAAAGAATATGTTCAAATATAAACTACACAGAAGCATTGTATGAAACTTCTTTCTGTTCTGTGCATTCAACTAACAGAGTTGAACCTTACATTTGATTGAGCAGTTCTGAAACACTCTTTCTGTAGAAACTGCAATTGGACATTCTGAGTGCTAAGAGGCCTATATTGGGAAAAATAATATCTTCAAATAAAAACTACACAGAAGCATTGTGTGAAACTTATTTCTGATATGTGCATTCAGCTAACAGAGTTAAACCATACTTTTGATTGCGCAGTTCCGAACACTCTTTCTGTAGAAAATGCAAGTGGACATTCGGAGCGCTAAGAGGGTAATAGTGGAAAAAGGAATATATTCAAATGTAAACTACACAGTAGCATTCTGTGAAACTTCTTTCTGATCTGTGCATTCAGCTAACAGAGTTGAACCTTACCTTTGATTGAGCCGTTCTGAAACACTCTTTCTGTAGAAACTGCAATTGGACATTCTAAGCACTAAGAGGCCTATATTGGGAAAAAGAATATCTTCAAATAAAAACTACACAGATGCATTCTATGAAACATATTTCTGATCTGTAAATTCAGTTAACAGAGCTAAACCATATTTTTGATTGAGCAGTTATGAAACACACTTTTTGTAGAAAATGCAAGTGGACATTCGGAGCGCTAAGATTGTAATCGAGGAAAAAGGAATATCTCCAATTAAAAACTACACAGAAGCATTCTCTGAAACCCCTTTCTGTTCTCCGCATTCAACTAACAGAGTTGAGCCTTACTTTTGAAGGAGGAGTTCTGAAACACTCTTTGTGTAGAAACTGCCAGTGGATATTCGGAGCGCTAAGTGGGTAATAGTCCAAAAAGGATTATCTTCAACTAAATACTACACAGAAGCATTCTGTGAAACTTCTTTCTGTTCTGTGCATTCAACTAAGAAAGTTGAACCTTACATTTGATTGAGCCGTTCTTAAACACTCTTGCTGTAGAAACTGCAATTGGACATTCTGAGAGCTAAGAGGCCTATATTGGGAAAATAATATCTTCAAATAAAAACTACACAGAAGCATTGTTTGAAACTTATGTCTGATATATGCATTCAGCTAACAGAGTTAAACCATACTTTTGATTGCGCAGTTCAAAACACTCTTTCTGTAGAAAGTGCAAGTGGACATTCGGAGCGCTAAGAGGGTAATAGTGGAAAAAGGAATATATTCAAATATAAACTACACAGAAGCATTCTGTGAAACTTCTTTCTGTTCTGTGCATTCAACTACCAGGGTTGAACCTTACTTTTGATTGAGCCGTTCTGAAACACTCTTTCTGTAGAAACTGCAATTGGACATTCTGAGCGCTAAGAGGCCTATATTGGGAAAAAGAATATCTACAAATAAAAACTACACAGAAGCATTCTGTGAAACTACTTTATGTTCTGTTCATTCAACTAAAAGAGTTGAACATTAGTTTTGATTGAGCCGTTCTGAAACACTCTTTCTGTAGAAAATGCAAGTGGAGATTCGGAGCGCTAAGAGGGTAATAGTGGAAAAAGGAATGTCTTCAAATATAAACTACACAGAATCATTCTGTGAAACTTCTTTCTGATCTGTGCATTCAGCTAACAGTGTTAAACCATACTTTTGATTGAGCAGATCTGAACACTCTTTCTGTAGAAAATGCAACTGGACATTTGGAGCGCTAAGAGGGTAGTAGTGGAAAAAGGAATATATTCAAATATAAACTACACAGAAGCATTCTGTGAAACTTCTTTCTGATCTGAGCATTCAGCTAACAGAGTTAAACCATACTTTTGATTGAGCAGTTTTGAAACACTCTGTCTGTAGAAAATGCAACTGGACATTCGTAGCGCTAAGTGGGTAATAGTGGAAAAAAGAATATGTTCAAATATAAACTACACAGAAACATTGTATGAAACTTCTTTCTGTTCTGTGCATTCAACTAACAGAGTTGAACCTTACTTTTGATTGAGCCGTTCTGAAACACTCTTTCTGTAGAAACTGCAATTGGACATTCTAAGCGCTAAGAGGCCTACATTGGGAAAAAGAATATCTTCAAATAAAAACTACACAGATGCATTCTGTGAAACTTATTTCTGATCTGTAAATTCAGTTAACAGAGCTAAATCATATTTTTGATTGAGCAGTTAAGAAACACACTTTTTGTAGAAAATGCAAGTGGACATTCGTGGCGCTAAGATTGTAATAGAGGAAAAAGGAATATCTCCTATTAAAAACTACACAGAAGCATTCTCTGAAACCACTTTCTGTTCTCCGCATTCAACTAACAGGGTTGAGCCTTACTTTTGAAAGAGCAGTTCTGAAACACTCTTTGTGTAGAAACTGCCAGTGGATATTCGGAGCGCTAAGTGGGTAATAGTCCAAAAAGGAGTATCTTCAACTAAATACTACACAGAAGCGTTCTGTGAAACTTCTGTCTGTTCTGTGCATTCAACTAACAGAGTTGAACCTTACATTTGATTGAGCCGTTCTGAAACACTCTTTCTGTAGAAAGTGCAATTGGACATTCTGAGCGCTAAGAGGCCTATATTGGGAAATATAATATCTTCAAATAAAAACTACACAGAAGCATTGTTTGAAACTTATTTCTGATATGTGCATTCAGCTAACAGAGTTAAACCATACTTTTGATTGCGCAGTTGAGAACACTATTTCTGTAGAAAATGCAAGTGGACTTTCGGAGCGCTAAGAGGGTAATAGTGGAAAAAGGAATATATTCAAATATAAACTACACAGAAGAATTCTGTTTAACTTCTTTCTGTTCTGGGCATTCAACTACCAGGGTTGAACCTTACTTTTGATTGAGCCGTTCTGAAACACTCTTTCTGTAGAAACTGCAATTGGACATTCTGAGCGCTAAGAGGGTAATAGTGGAAAAAGTAATGTTTTCAAATATAAACTACACAGAATCATATTGTGAAACATCTTTCTGATCTGTGCATTCAGCTAACAGAGTTAAACCATACTTTTGATTGAGCAGATCTGAACATTCTTTCTGTAGAAAATGCAACTGGACATTTGGAGCGCTAAGAGAGTAGTAGTGGAAAAAGGAATATATTCAAATATAAACTACACAGAAGCATTCTTTGAAACTTCTTTCTGTTATGTGCATTCAACTCCCAGGTTTGAACCTTACTTTTGATTGAGCCGTTCTGAAACACTCTTTCTGTAGAAACTGCAATTGGACATTCTGAGCGCTAAGAGGCCTATATTGGGAAAAGAATATCTACAAATAAAAAGTACACAGAATCATTCTGTGAAACTTCTTTCTGTTCTGTTCGTTCAACTAATAGAGTTGAACCTTAGTTTTGATTGAGCCGATCTGAAACACTCTTCCTGTAGAAAATGCAAGTGGGATTCAGAGCGTTAAGAGGGTAATAGTGGAAAAAGGAATGTCTTCAAATATAAACTACACAGAATCATTCTGTGAAACTTCTTTCTGTTCTGTGCATTCAACTACCAGGGTTGAACCTTACATTTGATTGAGCCGTTCTGAAACACTCTTTCTGTAGAACCTTCAATTGGACATTCTGAGAGCTAAGAGGCCTATATTGGGAAAAAGAATATCTACAAAAGAAACTACACAGAAGCATTCTGTGAAACTTCTTTCTGTTCTGTTCATTCAACTAAAAGAGTTGAACCCTAGTTTTGATCGAGCCACTCTGACACACTCTTTCTGTAGAAAATGCAAGTGGAGATTCGGAGCGCTATGAGGGTAATAGTGGAAAAAGGAATGTCTTCAAATATAAACTACACAGAATCATTCTGTGAAACTTCTTTCTGATCTGTGCATTCAGCTATCAGAGTTAAACCATACTTTTGATTGAGCAGATCTGAACACTCTTTCTGTAGAAAATGCAGCTGGACATTTTGAGCGCTAAGAGGGTAGTCGTGGAAAAAGGAATATATTCAAATATAAACTACACAGAAGCATTCTGTGAAACTTCATTCTGATCTGAGCATTCAGCTAACAGAGTTAAATCATACATTTGATTGAGCAGTTTTGAAACACTCTGTCTGTAGAAAATGCAACTGGACATTCGTAGCGCTAAGTGGGTAATAGTGGAATAAAGAATATGTTCAAATATAAACTACACAGAAGCATTGTATGAAACTTCTTTCTGTTCTGTTCATTCAACTAACAGAGTTTAAACTTACTTCTGATTGAGCCGTTCTGAAACACTCTTTCTGTAGAAACTGCAATTGGACATTCTGAGCGCTAAGAGGCCTATATTGGGAAAAATACTATCTTCAAATAAAAACTACACAGAAGCATTGTGTGAAACTTATTTCTGATATGTGCATTAAGCTAACAGAGTTAAACCATACTTTTGATTGCGCAGTTCCGAACACTCTTTCTGTAGAAAATGCAAGTGGACATTCGGAGCGCTAAGAGGGTAATAGTGGAAAAAGGAATATATTCAAATATAAACTACACAGAAGCATTCTGTGAAACTTCTTTCTGTTCTGTGCATTCAACTACCAGGGTTGAACCTTACTTTGGATTGTGCCGTTCTGAAACACTCTTTCTGTAGAAAGGGCAATTGGACATTTTGAGCGCTAAGAGGCCTATATTGGGAAAAAGAATATCTACAAATTAAAACTACACAGAAGCATTCTGTGAAACTTCTTTCTGTTCTGTTCATTCAACTAAAAGAGTTGAACCTTAGTTTTGATTGAGCCGTTCTGAAACACTCTTTCTGTAGAAAATGCAAGTGGAGATTCGGAGCGCTAAGAGGGTAATAGTGGAAAAAGGAATGTCTCCAAATATAAACTACACAGAATCATTCTGTGAGACTTCTTTCTTATCTGTGCATTCAGCTAACAGAGTTAAACCATACTTTTGATTGAGCAGATCTGAACACTCTTTCTGTAGAAAATGGAACTGGACATTTGGAGCGCTAAGAGCGTATTAGTGGAAAAAGGAATATATTCAAATATAAACTACACAGAAGCATTCTGTGAAACTACTTTCTGATCTGAGCATTCAGCTAACAGAGTTAAACCATACTTTTGATTGAGCAGTTTTGAAACACTCTGTCTGTAGAAAATGCAACTGGACATTCGTAGCGCTAAGTGGGTAATAGTGGAAAAAAGAATATGTTCAAATATAAACTACACAGAAGCATTGTATGAAACTTCTTTCCGTTCTGTGCATTCAACTAACAGAGTTGAACCTTACTTTTGATTGAGCCGTTCTGAAACACTCTTTCTGTAGAAACTGCAATTGGACATTCTGAGCGCTAAGAGGCCTACATGGAGAAAAATAATATCTTCAAATAAAAACTACACAGAAGCATTGTGTGAAACTTATTTCTGATATGTGCATTCAGCTAACAGAGTTAAACCATACTTTTGATTGCGCAGTTCCGAACACTCTTTCTGTAGAAAATGCAAGTGGACATTCGGAGCGCTAAGAGGGTAATAGTGGAAAAATGAATATATTCAAATATAAACTACACAGTAGCATTCTCTGAAACTTCTTTCTGTTCTGTGCATTCAACTAACAGAGTTTAACCTTACTTTTGATTGTGCCGTTCTGAAACACTCTTTCTGTAGAAACTGCAATTGGACATTCTAAGCTCTAAGAGGCCTACATTGGGAAAAATAATATCTTCAAATAAAAACTACACAGATGCATTCTGTGAAACTTATTTCTGATGTGTAAATTCGGTTAACAGAGCTAAACCATATTTTTGATTGAGCAGTTATGAAACACTCTTTTTGTAGAATATGCAAGGGGACATTCGGAGCGCTAAGATTGTAATAGAGGAAAAAGGAATATCTCCAATTAAAAACTACACAGAAGCATTCTCTGAAACCCCTTTCTGTTCTCCGCATTCAACTAACAGAGTTGAGACTTACTTTTGAAGGAGCAGTTCTGAAACACTCTTTGTGTAGAAACTGCCAGTGGATATTCGGAGCGCTAAGTGGGTAATAGTCCAAAAAGGAGTATCTTCAACTAAATACTACACAGAAGCATTCTGTGAAACTTCTTTCTGTTCTGTGCATTCAACTAAGAGAGTTGAACCTTACATTTGATTGAGCCGTTCTGAAACACTCTTTCTGTAGAACCTTCAATTGGAAATTCTGAGCGCTAAGAGGCCTATATTGGGAAAAAGAATATCTACAAATAAAAACTACACAGAAGCATTCTGTGAAACTTCTTTCTGTTCTGTTCATTCAACTAAAAGAGTTGAACCTTAGTTTTGATGGAGCCGCTCTGAAACACTCTTTCTGTAGAAAATGCAAGTGGAGATTCGGAGCGCTATGAGGGTAATAGTGGAAAAAGGAATGTCTTCAAATATAAACTACACAGAATCATTCTGTGAAACTTCTTTCTGATCTGTGAATTCAGCTAACAGAGTTAAACCATACTTTCGATTGAGCAGATCTGAACACTCTTTCTGTAGAAAATGCAGCTGGACATTTTGAGCGCTAAGAGAGTAGTCGTGGAAAAAGGAATATATTCAAATATAAACTACACAGAAGCATTCTGTGAAACTTCTTTCTGATCCGTGCATTCAGCTAACAGAGTTAAACCATACATTTGATTGAGCAGTTTTGAAACACTCTGTCAGTAGAAAATGCAACTGGACATTCGTAGCGCTAAGTGGGTAATAGTGGAAAAAAGAATATGTTCAAATATAAACTACACAGAAGCATTGTATGAAACTTCTTTCTGTTCTGTGCATTCAACTAAGAGAGTTGAACCTTACTTTTGATTGAGCCGTTCTGAAACACTCTTTCTGTAGAAACTGCAATTGGACATTCTGAGCGCTAAGAGGCCTATATTGGGAAAAATAATATCTTCAAATAAGAACTACACAGAAGCATTGTGTGAAACTTATTTCTGATATGTGCATTCAGCTAACAGAGTTAAACCATACTTTTGATTGCGCAGTTCCGAACACTCTTTCTGTAGAAAATGCAAGTGGACATTCGGAGCGCTAAGAGGCTAATAGTGGAAAAATGAATATATTCAAATATAAACTACACAGTAGCATTCTCTGAAACTTCTTTCTGTTCTGTGCATTCAACTAACAGAGTTTAACCTTACTTTTGATTGTGCCGTTCTGAAACACTCTTTCTGTAGAAACTGCAATTGGAAATTCTAAGCTCTAAGAGGCCTACATTGGGAAAAATAATATCTTCAAATAAAAACTACACAGATGCATTCTGTGAAACTTATTTCTGATGTGTAAATTCAGTTAACAGAGCTAAACCATATTTTTGATTGAGCAGTTATGAAACACTCTTTTTGTAGAATATGCAAGGGGACATTCGGAGCGCTAAGATTGTAATAGAGGAAAAAGGAATATCTCCAATTAAAAACTACACAGAAGCATTCTCTGAAACCCCTTTCTGTTCTCCGCATTCAACTAACATAGTTGAGACTTACTTTTGAAGGAGCAGTTCTGAAACACCCTTTGTGTAGAAACTGCCAGTGGATATTCGGAGCGCTAAGTGGGTAATAGTCCAAAAAGGAGTATCTTCAACTAAATACTACACAGAAGCATTCTGTGAAACTTCTTTCTGTTCTGTGCATTCAACTAAGAGAGTTGAACCTTATATTTGATTGAGCCGTTCTGAAACACTCTTTCTGTAGAAACTGCAATTGGACATTCTGAGCTCTAAGAGGCCTATTTTGGGAAAAATAATATCTTCAAATAAAAACTACTCAGAAGCATTGCTTGAAACTTATTTCTGATATGTGCATTCAGCTAACAGAGTTAAACCATACTTTTGATTGCGCAGTTCAGAACACTCTTTCTGTAGAAAATGCAAGAGGACATTCGGAGCGCTAAGAGGGTAATAGTGGAAAAAGTAATATATTCAAATATAAACTACACAGAAGCATTCTGTGAAACTTCTTTCTGTTCCGTGCATTCAACTACCAGGGTTGAACCTTACTTTTGATTGAGCCGTTCTGAAACACTCTTTCTGTAGAACCTTCAATTGGAAATTCTGAGCGCTAAGAGGCCTATATTGGGAAAAAGAATATCTTCAAATAAAAACTACACAGAAGCATTCTGTGAAACTTCTTTCTGTTCTGTTCATTCAACTAAAAGAGTTGAACCTTAGTTTTGATGGAGCCGCTCTGAAACATTCTTTCTGTAGAAAATGCAAGTGGAGATTCGGAGCGCTATGAGGGTAATAGTGGAAAAAGGAATGTCTTCAAATATAAACTACACAGAATCATTCTGTGAAACTTCTTTCTGATCTGTGAATTCAGCTAACAGAGTTAAACCATACTTTTGATTGAGCAGATCTGAACACTCTTTCTGTAGAAAATGCAGCTGGACATTTTGAGCGCTAAGAGAGTAGTCGTGGAAAAAGGAATATATTCAAATATAAACTACACAGAAGCATTCTGTGAAACTTCTTTCTGATCCGTGCATTCAGCTAACAGAGTTAAACCATACATTTGATTGAGCAGTTTTGAAACACTCTGTCAGTAGAAAATGCAACTGGACATTCGTAGCGCTAAGTGGGTAATAGTGGAAAAAAGAATATGTTCAAATATAAACTACACAGAAGCATTGTATGAAACTTCTTTCTGTTCTGTGCATTCAACTAAGAGAGTTGAACCTTACTTTTGATTGAGCCGTTCTGAAACACTCTTTCTGTAGAAACTGCAATTGGACATTCTGAGCGCTAAGAGGCCTATATTGGGAAAAATAATATCTTCAAATAAAAACTACACAGAAGCATTGTGTGAAACTTATTTCTGATATGTGCATTAAGCTAACAGAGTTAAACCATACTTTTGATTGCGCAGTTCCGAACACTCTTTCTGTAGAAAATGCAAGTGGACATTCGGAGCGCTAAGAGGGTAATAGTGGAAAAAGGAATATATTCAAATATAAACTACACAGAAGCATTCTGTGAAACTTCTTTCTGTTCTGTGCATTCAACTACCAGGGTTGAACCTTACTTTGGATTGTGCCGTTCTGAAACACTCTTTCTCTAGAAAGGGCAATTGGACATTTTGAGCGCTAAGAGGCCTATATTGGGAAAAAGAATATCTACAAATTAAAACTACACAGAAGCATTCTGTGAAACTTCTTTCTGTTCTGTTCATTCAACTAAAAGAGTTGAACCTTAGTTTTGATTGAGCCGTTCTGAAACACTCTTTCTGTAGAAAATGCAAGTGGAGATTCGGAGCGCTAAGAGGGTAATAGTGGAAAAAGGAATGTCTCCAAATATAAACTACACAGAATCATTCTGTGAGACTTCTTTCTTATCTGTGCATTCAGCTAACAGAGTTAAACCATACTTTTGATTGAGCAGATCTGAACACTCTTTCTGTAGAAAATGGAACTGGACATTTGGAGCGCTAAGAGCGTATTAGTGGAAAAAGGAATATATTCAAATATAAACTACACAGAAGCATTCTGTGAAACTACTTTCTGATCTGAGCATTCAGCTAACAGAGTTAAACCATACTTTTGATTGAGCAGTTTTGAAACACTCTGTCTGTAGAAAATGCAACTGGACATTCGTAGCGCTAAGTGGGTAATAGTGGAAAAAAGAATATGTTCAAATATAAACTACACAGAAGCATTGTATGAAACTTCTTTCCGTTCTGTGCATTCAACTAACAGAGTTGAACCTTACTTTTGATTGAGCCGTTCTGAAACACTCTTTCTGTAGAAACTGCAATTGGACATTCTGAGCGCTAAGAGGCCTACATGGAGAAAAATAATATCTTCAAATAAAAACTACACAGAAGCATTGTGTGAAACTTATTTCTGATATGTGCATTGAGCTAACAGAGTTAAACCATACTTTTGATTGCGCAGTTCCGAACACTCTTTCTGTAGAAAATGCAAGTGGACATTCGGAGCGCTAAGAGGGTAATAGTGGAAAAATGAATATATTCAAATATAAACTACACAGTAGCATTCTCTGAAACTTCTTTCTGTTCTGTGCATTCAACTAACAGAGTTTAACCTTACTTTTGATTGTGCCGTTCTGAAACACTCTTTCTGTAGAAACTGCAATTGGACATTCTAAGCTCTAAGAGGCCTACATTGGGAAAAATAATATCTTCAAATAAAAACTACACAGATGCATTCTGTGAAACTTATTTCTGATGTGTAAATTCAGTTAACAGAGCTAAACCATATTTTTGATTGAGCAGTTATGAAACACTCTTTTTGTAGAATATGCAAGGGGACATTCGGAGCGCTAAGATTGTAATAGAGGAAAAAGGAATATCTCCAATTAAAAACTACACAGAAGCATTCTCTGAAACCCCTTTCTGTTCTCCGCATTCAACTAACAGAGTTGAGACTTACTTTTGAAGGAGCAGTTCTGAAACACTCTTTGTGTAGAAACTGCCAGTGGATATTCGGAGCGCTAAGTGGGTAATAGTCCAAAAAGGAGTATCTTCAACTAAATACTACACAGAAGCATTCTGTGAAACTTCTTTCTGTTCTGTGCATTCAACTAAGAGAGTTGAACCTTACATTTGATTGAGCCGTTCTGAAACACTCTTTCTGTAGAAACTGCAATTGGACATTCTGAGCTCTAAGAGGCCTATTTTGGGAAAAATAATATCTTCAAATAAAAACTACTCAGAAGCATTGCTTGAAACTTATTTCTGATATGTGCATTCAGCTAACAGAGTTAAACCATACTTTTGATTGCGCAGTTCAGAACACTCTTTCTGTAGAAAATGCAAGAGGACATTCGGAGCGCTAAGAGGGTAATAGTGGAAAAAGTAATATATTCAAATATAAACTACACAGAAGCATTCTGTGAAACTTCTTTCTGTTCCGTGCATTCAACTACCAGGGTTGAACCTTACTTTTGATTGAGCCGTTCTGAAACACTCTTTCTGTAGAACCTTCAATTGGAAATTCTGAGCGCTAAGAGGCCTATATTGGGAAAAAGAATATCTACAAATAAAAACTACACAGAAGCATTCTGTGAAACTTCTTTCTGTTCTGTTCATTCAACTAAAAGAGTTGAACCTTAGTTTTGATGGAGCCGCTCTGAAACACTCTTTCTGTAGAAAATGCAAGTGGAGATTCGGAGCGCTATGTGGGTAATAGTGGAAAAAGGAATGTCTTCAAATATAAACTACACAGAATCATTCTGTGAAACTTCTTTCTGATCTGTGAATTCAGCTAACAGAGTTAAACCATACTTTCGATTGAGCAGATCTGAACACTCTTTCTGTAGAAAATGCAGCTGGACATTTTGAGCGCTAAGAGAGTAGTCGTGGAAAAAGGAATATATTCAAATATAAACTACACAGAAGCATTCTGTGAAACTTCTTTCTGATCCGTGCATTCAGCTAACAGAGTTAAACCATACATTTGATTGAGCAGTTTTGAAACACTCTGTCAGTAGAAAATGCAACTGGACATTCGTAGCGCTAAGTGGGTAATAGTGGAAAAAAGAATATGTTCAAATATAAACTACACAGAAGCATTGTATGAAACTTCTTTCTGTTCTGTGCATTCAACTAAGAGAGTTGAACCTTACTTTTGATTGAGCCGTTCTGAAACACTCTTTCTGTAGAAACTGCAATTGGACATTCTGAGCGCTAAGAGGCCTATATTGGGAAAAATAATATCTTCAAATAAGAACTACACAGAAGCATTGTGTGAAACTTATTTCTGATATGTGCATTCAGCTAACAGAGTTAAACCATACTTTTGATTGCGCAGTTCCGAACACTCTTTCTGTAGAAAATGCAAGTGGACATTCGGAGCGCTAAGAGGGTAATAGTGGAAAAAGGAATGTCTCCAAATATAAACTACACAGAATCATTCTGTGAGACTTCTTTCTTATCTGTGCATTCAGCTAACAGAGTTAAACCATACTTTTGATTGAGCAGATCTGAACACTCTTTCTGTAGAAAATGGAACTGGACATTTGGAGCGCTAAGAGCGTATTAGTGGAAAAAGGAATATATTCAAATATAAACTACACAGAAGCATTCTGTGAAACTACTTTCTGATCTGAGCATTCAGCTAACAGAGTTAAACCATACTTTTGATTGAGCAGTTTTGAAACACTCTGTCTGTAGAAAATGCAACTGGACATTCGTAGCGCTAAGTGGGTAATAGTGGAAAAAAGAATATGTTCAAATATAAACTACACAGAAGCATTGTATGAAACTTCTTTCCGTTCTGTGCATTCAACTAACAGAGTTGAACCTTACTTTTGATTGAGCCGTTCTGAAACACTCTTTCTGTAGAAACTGCAATTGGACATTCTGAGCGCTAAGAGGCCTACATGGAGAAAAATAATATCTTCAAATAAAAACTACACAGAAGCATTGTGTGAAACTTATTTCTGATATGTGCATTGAGCTAACAGAGTTAAACCATACTTTTGATTGCGCAGTTCCGAACACTCTTTCTGTAGAAAATGCAAGTGGACATTCGGAGCGCTAAGAGGGTAATAGTGGAAAAATGAATATATTCAAATATAAACTACACAGTAGCATTCTCTGAAACTTCTTTCTGTTCTGTGCATTCAACTAACAGAGTTTAACCTTACTTTTGATTGTGCCGTTCTGAAACACTCTTTCTGTAGAAACTGCAATTGGACATTCTAAGCTCTAAGAGGCCTACATTGGGAAAAATAATATCTTCAAATAAAAACTACACAGATGCATTCTGTGAAACTTATTTCTGATGTGTAAATTCAGTTAACAGAGCTAAACCATATTTTTGATTGAGCAGTTATGAAACACTCTTTTTGTAGAATATGCAAGGGGACATTCGGAGCGCTAAGATTGTAATAGAGGAAAAAGGAATATCTCCAATTAAAAACTACACAGAAGCATTCTCTGAAACCCCTTTCTGTTCTCCGCATTCAACTAACAGAGTTGAGACTTACTTTTGAAGGAGCAGTTCTGAAACACTCTTTGTGTAGAAACTGCCAGTGGATATTCGGAGCGCTAAGTGGGTAATAGTCCAAAAAGGAGTATCTTCAACTAAATACTACACAGAAGCATTCTGTGAAACTTCTTTCTGTTCTGTGCATTCAACTAAGAGAGTTGAACCTTACATTTGATTGAGCCGTTCTGAAACACTCTTTCTGTAGAAACTGCAATTGGACATTCTGAGCTCTAAGAGGCCTATTTTGGGAAAAATAATATCTTCAAATAAAAACTACTCAGAAGCATTGCTTGAAACTTATTTCTGATATGTGCATTCAGCTAACAGAGTTAAACCATACTTTTGATTGCGCAGTTCAGAACACTCTTTCTGTAGAAAATGCAAGAGGACATTCGGAGCGCTAAGAGGGTAATAGTGGAAAAAGTAATATATTCAAATATAAACTACACAGAAGCATTCTGTGAAACTTCTTTCTGTTCCGTGCATTCAACTACCAGGGTTGAACCTTACTTTTGATTGAGCCGTTCTGAAACACTCTTTCTGTAGAACCTTCAATTGGAAATTCTGAGCGCTAAGAGGCCTATATTGGGAAAAAGAATATCTACAAATAAAAACTACACAGAAGCATTCTGTGAAACTTCTTTCTGTTCTGTTCATTCAACTAAAAGAGTTGAACCTTAGTTTTGATGGAGCCGCTCTGAAACACTCTTTCTGTAGAAAATGCAAGTGGAGATTCGGAGCGCTATGTGGGTAATAGTGGAAAAAGGAATGTCTTCAAATATAAACTACACAGAATCATTCTGTGAAACTTCTTTCTGATCTGTGAATTCAGCTAACAGAGTTAAACCATACTTTCGATTGAGCAGATCTGAACACTCTTTCTGTAGAAAATGCAGCTGGACATTTTGAGCGCTAAGAGAGTAGTCGTGGAAAAAGGAATATATTCAAATATAAACTACACAGAAGCATTCTGTGAAACTTCTTTCTGATCCGTGCATTCAGCTAACAGAGTTAAACCATACATTTGATTGAGCAGTTTTGAAACACTCTGTCAGTAGAAAATGCAACTGGACATTCGTAGCGCTAAGTGGGTAATAGTGGAAAAAAGAATATGTTCAAATATAAACTACACAGAAGCATTGTATGAAACTTCTTTCTGTTCTGTGCATTCAACTAAGAGAGTTGAACCTTACTTTTGATTGAGCCGTTCTGAAACACTCTTTCTGTAGAAACTGCAATTGGACATTCTGAGCGCTAAGAGGCCTATATTGGGAAAAATAATATCTTCAAATAAGAACTACACAGAAGCATTGTGTGAAACTTATTTCTGATATGTGCATTCAGCTAACAGAGTTAAACCATACTTTTGATTGCGCAGTTCCGAACACTCTTTCTGTAGAAAATGCAAGTGGACATTCGGAGCGCTAAGAGGGTAATAGTGGAAAAATGAATATATTCAAATATAAACTACACAGTAGCATTCTCTGAAACTTCTTTCTGTTCTGTGCATTCAACTAACAGAGTTTAACCTTACTTTTGATTGTGCCGTTCTGAAACACTGTTTCTGTAGAAACTGCAATTGGAAATTCTAAGCTCTAAGAGGCCTACATTGGGAAAAATAATATCTTCAAATAAAAACTACACAGATGCATTCTGTGAAACTTATTTCTGATGTGTAAATTCAGTTAACAGAGCTAAACCATATTTTTGATTGAGCAGTTATGAAACACTCTTTTTGTAGAATATGCAAGGGGACATTCGGAGCGCTAAGATTGTAATAGAGGAAAAAGGAATATCTCCAATTAAAAACTAGACAGAAGCATTCTCTGAAACCCCTTTCTGTTCTCCGCATTCAACTAACATAGTTGAGACTTACTTTTGAAGGAGCAGTTCTGAAACACCCTTTGTGTAGAAACTGCCAGTGGATATTCGGAGCGCTAAGTGGGTAATAGTCCAAAAAGGAGTATCTTCAACTAAATACTACACAGAAGCATTCTGTGAAACTTCTTTCTGTTCTGTGCATTCAACTAAGAGAGTTGAACCTTATATTTGATTGAGCCGTTCTGAAACACTCTTTCTGTAGAAACTGCAATTGGACATTCTGAGCTCTAAGAGGCCTATTTTGGGAAAAATAATATCTTCAAATAAAAACTACTCAGAAGCATTGCTTGAAACTTATTTCTGATATGTGCATTCAGCTAACAGAGTTAAACCATACTTTTGATTGCGCAGTTCAGAACACTCTTTCTGTAGAAAATGCAAGAGGACATTCGGAGCGCTAAGAGGGTAATAGTGGAAAAAGTAATATATTCAAATATAAACTACACAGAAGCATTCTGTGAAACTTCTTTCTGTTCCGTGCATTCAACTACCAGGGTTGAACCTTACTTTTGATTGAGCCGTTCTGAAACACTCTTTCTGTAGAACCTTCAATTGGAAATTCTGAGCGCTAAGAGGCCTATATTGGGAAAAAGAATATCTTCAAATAAAAACTACACAGAAGCATTCTGTGAAACTTCTTTCTGTTCTGTTCATTCAACTAAAAGAGTTGAACCTTAGTTTTGATGGAGCCGCTCTGAAACATTCTTTCTGTAGAAAATGCAAGTGGAGATTCGGAGCGCTATGAGGGTAATAGTGGAAAAAGGAATGTCTTCAAATATAAACTACACAGAATCATTCTGTGAAACTTCTTTCTGATCTGTGAATTCAGCTAACAGAGTTAAACCATACTTTTGATTGAGCAGATCTGAACACTCTTTCTGTAGAAAATGCAGCTGGACATTTTGAGCGCTAAGAGAGTAGTCGTGGAAAAAGGAATATATTCAAATATAAACTACACAGAAGCATTCTGTGAAACTTCTTTCTGATCCGTGCATTCAGCTAACAGAGTTAAACCATACATTTGATTGAGCAGTTTTGAAACACTCTGTCAGTAGAAAATGCAACTGGACATTCGTAGCGCTAAGTGGGTAATAGTGGAAAAAAGAATATGTTCAAATATAAACTACACAGAAGCATAGTATGAAACTTCTTTCTGTTCTGTGCATTCAACTAAGAGAGTTGAACCTTACTTTTGATTGAGCCGTTCTGAAACACTCTTTCTGTAGAAACTGCAATTGGACATTCTGAGCGCTAAGAGGCCTATATTGGGAAAAATAATATCTTCAAATAAAAACTACACAGAAGCATTGTGTGAAACTTATTTCTGATATGTGCATTCAGCTAACAGAGTTAAACCATACTTTTGATTGCGCAGTTCCGAACACTCTTTCTGTAGAAAATGCAAGTGGACATTCGGAGCGCTAAGAGGGTAATAGTGGAAAAAGGAATATATTCAAATATAAACTGCACAGTAGCATTCTCTGAAACTTCTTTCTGTTCTGTGCATTCAACTAACAGAGTTGAACCTTACTTTTGATTGAGCCGTTCTGAAACACTCTTTCTGTAGAAACTGCAATTGGACATTCTAAGCGCTAAGAGGCCTACATTGGGAAAAAGAATATCTTCAAATAAAAACTACACAGATGTATTCTGTGAAACTTATTTCTGATCTGTAAATTCAGTTAACAGAGCTAAACCATATTTTTGATTGAGCAGTTATGAAACACTCTTTTTGTAGTATATGCAAGTGGACATTCGGAGCGCTAAGATTGTAATAGAGGAAAAAGGAATATCTCCAATTAAAAACTACACAGAAGCATTCTCTGAAACCACTTTCTGTTCTCCGCATTCAACTAACAGTGTTGAGCCTTACTTTTGAAGGAGCAGTTCTGAAACACTCTTTGTGTAGAGACTGCCAGTGGATATTCGGAGCGCTAAGTGGGTAATAGTCCAAAAAGGTGTATCTTCAACTAAATACTACACAGAAGCGTTCTGTGAAACTTCTTTCTGTTCTGTGCATTCAGCTAAGAGAGTTGAACCTTACATTTGATTGAGCCGTTCTGAAACACTCTTTCTGTAGAAAATGCAAGTGGAGATTCGGAGCGCTAAGAGGGTAATAGTGGAAAAAGGAATGTCTCCAAATATAAACTACACAGAATCTTTCTGTGAGACTTCTTTCTTATCTGTGCATTCAGCTAACAGAGTTAAACCATACTTTTGATTGAGCAGATCTGAACACTCTTTCTGTAGAAAATGGAACTGGACATTTGGAGCGCTAAGAGCGTATTAGTGGAAAAAGGAATATATTCAAATATAAACTACACAGAAGCATTCTGTGAAACTACTTTCTGATCTGAGCATTCAGCTAACAGAGTTAAACCATACTTTTGATTGAGCAGTTTTGAAACACTCTGTCTGTAGAAAATGCAACTGGACATTCGTAGCGCTAAGTGGGTAATAGTGGAAAAAAGAATATGTTCAAATATAAACTACACAGAAGCATTGTATGAAACTTCTTTCCGTTCTGTGCATTCAACTAACAGAGTTGAACCTTACTTTTGATTGAGCCGTTCTGAAACACTCTTTCTGTAGAAACTGCAATTGGACATTCTGAGCGCTAAGAGGCCTACATGGAGAAAAATAATATCTTCAAATAAAAACTACACAGAAGCATTGTGTGAAACTTATTTCTGATATGTGCATTCAGCTAACAGAGTTAAACCATACTTTTGATTGCGCAGTTCCGAACACTCTTTCTGTAGAAAATGCAAGTGGACATTCGGAGCGCTAAGAGGGTAATAGTGGAAAAATGAATATATTCAAATATAAACTACACAGTAGCATTCTCTGAAACTTCTTTCTGTTCTGTGCATTCAACTAACAGAGTTTAACCTTACTTTTGATTGAGCCGTTCTGAAACACTCTTTCTGTAGAAACTGCAATTGGACATTCTGAGCTCTAAGAGGCCTATTTTGGGAAAAATAATATCTTCAAATAAAAACTACTCAGAAGCATTGCTTGAAACTTATTTCTGATATGTGCATTCAGCTAACAGAGTTAAACCATACTTTTGATTGCGCAGTTCAGAACACTCTTTCTGTAGAAAATGCAAGAGGACATTCGGAGCGCTAAGAGGGTAATAGTGGAAAAAGTAATATATTCAAATATAAACTACACAGAAGCATTCTGTGAAACTTCTTTCTGTTCCGTGCATTCAACTACCAGGGTTGAACCTTACTTTTGATTGAGCCGTTCTGAAACACTCTTTCTGTAGAACCTTCAATTGGAAATTCTGAGCGCTAAGAGGCCTATATTGGGAAAAAGAATATCTACAAATAAAAACTACACAGAAGCATTCTGTGAAACTTCTTTCTGTTCTGTTCATTCAACTAAAAGAGTTGAACCTTAGTTTTGATGGAGCCGCTCTGAAACACTCTTTCTGTAGAAAATGCAAGTGGAGATTCGGAGCGCTATGAGGGTAATAGTGGAAAAAGGAATGTCTTCAAATATAAACTACACAGAATCATTCTGTGAAACTTCTTTCTGATCTGTGAATTCAGCTAACAGAGTTAAACCATACTTTCGATTGAGCAGATCTGAACACTCTTTCTGTAGAAAATGCAGCTGGACATTTTGAGCGCTAAGAGAGTAGTCGTGGAAAAAGGAATATATTCAAATATAAACTACACAGAAGCATTCTGTGAAACTTCTTTCTGATCCGTGCATTCAGCTAACAGAGTTAAACCATACATTTGATTGAGCAGTTTTGAAACACTCTGTCAGTAGAAAATGCAACTGGACATTCGTAGCGCTAAGTGGGTAATAGTGGAAAAAAGAATATGTTCAAATATAAACTACACAGAAGCATTGTATGAAACTTCTTTCTGTTCTGTGCATTCAACTAAGAGAGTTGAACCTTACTTTTGATTGAGCCGTTCTGAAACACTCTTTCTGTAGAAACTGCAATTGGACATTCTGAGCGCTAAGAGGCCTATATTGGGAAAAATAATATCTTCAAATAAGAACTACACAGAAGCATTGTGTGAAACTTATTTCTGATATGTGCATTCAGCTAACAGAGTTAAACCATACTTTTGATTGCGCAGTTCCGAACACTCTTTCTGTAGAAAATGCAAGTGGACATTCGGAGCGCTAAGAGGGTAATAGTGGAAAAATGAATATATTCAAATATAAACTACACAGTAGCATTCTCTGAAACTTCTTTCTGTTCTGTGCATTCAACTAACAGAGTTTAACCTTACTTTTGATTGTGCCGTTCTGAAACACTCTTTCTGTAGAAACTGCAATTGGAAATTCTAAGCTCTAAGAGGCCTACATTGGGAAAAATAATATCTTCAAATAAAAACTACACAGATGCATTCTGTGAAACTTATTTCTGATGTGTAAATTCAGTTAACAGAGCTAAACCATATTTTTGATTGAGCAGTTATGAAACACTCTTTTTGTAGAATATGCAAGGGGACATTCGGAGCGCTAAGATTGTAATAGAGGAAAAAGGAATATCTCCAATTAAAAACTACACAGAAGCATTCTCTGAAACCCCTTTCTGTTCTCCGCATTCAACTAACATAGTTGAGACTTACTTTTGAAGGAGCAGTTCTGAAACACCCTTTGTGTAGAAACTGCCAGTGGATATTCGGAGCGCTAAGTGGGTAATAGTCCAAAAAGGAGTATCTTCAACTAAATACTACACAGAAGCATTCTGTGAAACTTCTTTCTGTTCTGTGCATTCAACTAAGAGAGTTGAACCTTATATTTGATTGAGCCGTTCTGAAACACTCTTTCTGTAGAAACTGCAATTGGACATTCTGAGCTCTAAGAGGCCTATTTTGGGAAAAATAATATCTTCAAATAAAAACTACTCAGAAGCATTGCTTGAAACTTATTTCTGATATGTGCATTCAGCTAACAGAGTTAAACCATACTTTTGATTGCGCAGTTCAGAACACTCTTTCTGTAGAAAATGCAAGAGGACATTCGGAGCGCTAAGAGGGTAATAGTGGAAAAAGTAATATATTCAAATATAAACTACACAGAAGCATTCTGTGAAACTTCTTTCTGTTCCGTGCATTCAACTACCAGGGTTGAACCTTACTTTTGATTGAGCCGTTCTGAAACACTCTTTCTGTAGAACCTTCAATTGGAAATTCTGAGCGCTAAGAGGCCTATATTGGGAAAAAGAATATCTTCAAATAAAAACTACACAGAAGCATTCTGTGAAACTTCTTTCTGTTCTGTTCATTCAACTAAAAGAGTTGAACCTTAGTTTTGATGGAGCCGCTCTGAAACATTCTTTCTGTAGAAAATGCAAGTGGAGATTCGGAGCGCTATGAGGGTAATAGTGGAAAAAGGAATGTCTTCAAATATAAACTACACAGAATCATTCTGTGAAACTTCTTTCTGATCTGTGAATTCAGCTAACAGAGTTAAACCATACTTTTGATTGAGCAGATCTGAACACTCTTTCTGTAGAAAATGCAGCTGGACATTTTGAGCGCTAAGAGAGTAGTCGTGGAAAAAGGAATATATTCAAATATAAACTACACAGAAGCATTCTGTGAAACTTCTTTCTGATCCGTGCATTCAGCTAACAGAGTTAAACCATACATTTGATTGAGCAGTTTTGAAACACTCTGTCAGTAGAAAATGCAACTGGACATTCGTAGCGCTAAGTGGGTAATAGTGGAAAAAAGAATATGTTCAAATATAAACTACACAGAAGCATTGTATGAAACTTCTTTCTGTTCTGTGCATTCAACTAAGAGAGTTGAACCTTACTTTTGATTGAGCCATTCTGAAACACTCTTTCTGTAGAAACTGCAATTGGACATTCTGAGCGCTAAGAGGCCTATATTGGGAAAAATAATATCTTCAAATAAAAACTACACAGAAGCATTGTGTGAAACTTATTTCTGATATGTGCATTCAGCTAACAGAGTTAAACCATACTTTTGATTGCGCAGTTCCGAACACTCTTTCTGTAGAAAATGCAAGTGGACATTCGGAGCGCTAAGAGGGTAATAGTGGAAAAAGGAATATATTCAAATATAAACTACACAGTAGCATTCTCTGAAACTTCTTTCTGTTCTGTGCATTCAACTAACAGAGTTGAACCTTACTTTTGATTAAGCCGTTCTGAAACACTCTTTCTGTAGAAACTGCAATTGGACATTCTAAGCGCTAAGAGGCCTACATTGGGAAAAAGAATATCTTCAAATAAAAACTACACAGTTGTATTCTGTGAAACTTATTTCTGATCTGTAAATTCAGTTAACAGAGCTAAACCATATTTTTGATTGAGCAGTTATGAAACACTCTTTTTGTAGTATATGCAAGTGGACATTCGGAGCGCTAAGATTGTAATAGAGGAAAAAGGAATATCTCCAATTAAAAACTACACAGAAGCATTCTCTGAAACCACTTTCTGTTCTCCGCATTCAACTAACAGTGTTGAGCCTTACTTTTGAAGGAGCAGTTCTGAAACACTCTTTGTGTAGAGACTGCAGTGGATATTCGGAGCGCTAAGTGGGTAATAGTCCAAAAAGGTGTATCTTCAACTAAATACTACACAGAAGCGTTCTGTGAAACTTCTGTCTGTTCTGTGCATTCAGCTAAGAGAGTTGAACCTTACATTTGATTGAGCCGTTCTGAAACACTCTTTCTGTAGAAACTGCAATTGGACATTCTGAGCTCTAAGAGGCCTATATTTGGAAAAATAATATCTTCAAATAAAAACTACACAGAAGCATTGTTTGAAACTTATTTCTGATATGTGCATTCAGCTAACAGAGTTAAACCATACTTTTGATTGCGCAGTTCAGAACACTCTTTCTGTAGAAAATGCAAGTGGACATTCGTAGCGCTAAGAGGGTAATAGTTTAAAAAGGAATATATTCAAATATAAACTACATAGAAGCATTCTGTGAAACTTCTTTCTGTTCTGTGCATTCAACTACCAGGGTTGAACCTTACTTTTGATTGAGCCGTTCTGAAAGACTCTTTCTCTTGAAACTGCAATTGGACATTCTGAGGGCTAAGAGGCCTATATTGGGAAAAAGAACATCTACAAATTAAAACTACACTGATGCATTCTGTGAAACTTCTTTTTGTTCTGTTCATTCAACTAAAAGTGTTGAACCTTAATTTTGATTGAGCCGTTCTGAAACACTCTTTCTGTAGAAATTGCAAGTGGAGATTCGGAGCGCTAAGAGGGTAATAGTGGAAAAAGGAATGTATTCAAATATAAACTACACAGAATCATTCTGTGAGACTTCTTTCTGATCTGTGCATTCAGATAACAGAGTTAAACCATACTTTTGATTGAGCAGATCTGAACTCTCTTTCTGTAGAAAATGCAACTGGACATTTGGAGCGCTAAGAGGGTAGTCGTGGAAAAAGGAATATATTCAAATATAAACTACACAGAAGCATTCTGTGAAACTTCTTTCCGATCTGAGCATTCAGCCTGCAGAGTTAAACCATAATTTTGATTGAGCAGTTTTGAAACACTCTGTAGAAAATGCAACTGGACATTCGTAGCGCTAAGTGGGTAATAGTGGAAAAAAGAATATGTTCAAATATAAACTACACAGAAGCATTGTATGAAACTTCTTTCTGTTCTGTGCATTCAACTAACAGAGTTGAACCTTACTTTTGATTGAGCCGTTCTGAAACACTCTTTCTGTGGAAACTGCAATTGGACATTCCGAGCGCTAAGAGGCCTATGTTGGGAAAAATAATATCTTCAAATAAAAACTACACAGAAACATTGTGTGAAACTTATTTCTGATATGTGCATTCAGCTAACAGAGTTAAAACATACTTTTGATTGCGCAGTTCCGAACACTCTTTCTGCAGAAAATGCAAGTGGACATTCGGAGCGTTAAGAGGGTAATAGTGGAAAAAGGAATATATTCAAATATAAACTACACAGTAGCATTCTGTGAAACTTCTTTCTGTTCTGTGCATTCAACTAACAGATTTGAACCTTACTTTTGATTGAGCCGTCCTGAAACACTCTTTCTGTAGAAACTGCAATTGTACATTCTAAGCGCTAAGAGGCCTACATTGGGAAAAATAATATCTTCAAATAAAAACTACACAGATGCATTCTGTGAAACGTATTTCTGATCTGTAAATTCAGTTAACAGAGCTAAACCATATTTTTGATTGAGCAGTTATGAAACACTCTTTTTGTAGAAAATGCAAGTGGACTTTCGGAGCGCTAAGATTGTAATAGAGGAAAAAGGAATATCTCCAATTAAAAACTACACAGAAGCATTCTCTGAATCCCCTTTCTGTTCTCCGCATTCAACTAACAGAGTTGAGCCTTACTTTTGAAGGAGCAGTTCTGAAACACTCTTTGTGTAGAAACTACCAGTGGATATTCGGAGCGCTAAGTGGGTAATAGTCCAAAAAGGAGTATTTTCAACTAAATACTACACAGAAGCATTCTGTGAAACTTCTTTCTGTTCTGTGCATTCAACTAAGAGAGTTGAACCTTACATTTGATTGAGCCGTTCTGAAACACTCTTTCTGTAGAAACTGCAATTGGACATTCTGAGCGCTAAGAGGCCTATATTGGGAAAAATAATATCTTCAAATAAAAACTACACAGAAGAATTGTTTGAAACTTATTTCTCATATGTGCATTCAGCTAAGAGAGATAAACCATACTTTTGATTGAGCAGTTCAGAACACTCTTTCTGTAGAAAATGCAAGTGGACATTCGGAGCCCTAAGAGGGTAATAGTGGAAAAAGGAATATATTCAAATATAAACTACACAGAAGCATTCTGTGAAACTTCTTTCTGTTCTGTGCATTCAACTACCAGGGTTGAACCTTACTTTTGATTGAGCTGTTCTGAAACACTCTTCCTGTAGATACTGCAATTGGACATTCTGAGAACTAAGAGGCATATATTGGGAAAAAGAATATCTACAAATTAAAACTACACAAAAGCATTCTGTGAAACTTCTTTCTGTTCTGTGCATTCAACTAAAAGAGTTGAACCTTAGTTTTGATTGAGCCGTTCTGAAACACTCTTTCTGTAGAAAATGCAAGTGGAGATTCGGAGCGCTAAGAGGGTAATAGTGGAAAAAGGAATGTCTTCAAATATAAACTACACAGAATCATTCTATGAAACTTGTTTCTGATCTGTGCATTCAGCTAACAGAGTTAAACCATACTTTTGATTGAGCAGATCTGAACACTCTTTCTGTAGAAAATGCAACTGGTTATTTGGAGCGCTAAGGGTGTAGTAGTGGAAAAAGGAATATATTCAAATATAAACTACACAGAAGCATTCTGTGAAACTTCTTTCTGATCTGAGAATTCAGCTAACAGAGTTAAACCATACTTTTTATTGAGCAGTTTTGAAACACTCTGTCTGTAGAAAATGCAACTGGACATTCGTAGCGCTAAGTGGGTAATAGTGGAAAAAAGTATATGTTCAAATATAAAATACACAGAAGCATTGTATGAAACTTCTTTCTGTTCTGTGCATTCAACTAACAGAGTTGAAACTTACTTTGATTGAGCCGTTCTGAAACAGTCTTTCTGTAGAAACTGCAATTGGACATTCTGAGCGCTAAGAGGCCTATATTGGGAAAAATAATATCTTCAAATAAAAACTACACAGAAGCATTGTGTGAAACTTATTTCTGATATGTGCATTCAGCTAACAGAGTTAAACCATACTTTTGATTGCGCAGTTCCGAACACTCTTTCTGTAGAAAAGGCAAGTGGACATTCGGAGCGCTAAGAGGGTAATAGTGGAAAAAGGAATATATTCAAATATAAACTACACAGTAGCATTCTGTGAAACTTCTTTCTGTTCTGTGCATTCAACTAACAGAGTTGAACCTTACTTTTGATTGAGCCGTTCTGAAACACTCTTTCTGTAGAAACTGCAATAGGACATGCTAAGCGCTAAGAGGCCTACATTGGGAAAAAGAATATCTTCAAATAAAAACTACACAGATGCATTCTGTGAAAATTATTTCTGATCTGTAAATTCAGTTAACAGAGCTAAACCATATTTTTGTTTGAGCAGTAATGAAACACTCTTTTTGTAGAAAATGCAAGTGGACATTCGGAGCGCTAAGATTGTAATAGAGGAAAAAGGAATATCTCCAATTAAAAACTACACAGAAGCATTCTCTGAAACACCTTTCTCTTCTCCGCATTCAACTAACAGAGTTGAGCCTTACTTTTGAAGGAGCAGTTCTGAAACAATCTTTGTGTAGAAACTGCCAATGGATATTCGGAGCGCTAAGTGGGTAATAATCCAAAAAGGAGTATCTTCAACTAAATACTACAAAGAAGCATTCTGTGAAAATTCTTTCTGTTCTGTGCATTCAACTAAGAGAGTTGAACCTTACATTTGATTGAGCCGTTCTGAAACACTCTTTCTGTAGAAACTGCAATTGGACATTCTGAGCGCTAAGAGGCCTATATTGGGAAAAATAATATCTTCAAATAAAAACTACACAGAAGCATTGTTTGAAACTTATTTCTGATATGTGCATTCAGCTAACAGAGTTAAACCATACTTTTGATTGCGCAGTTCAGAACACTCTTTCTGTAGAAAATGCAAGTGGACATTCGGAGCGCTAAGAGGGTAATAGTGGAAAAAGGAATATATTCAAATGTAAACTACACAGAAGCATTCTGTGAAACCTCTTTCTGTTCTGTGCATTCAACTACCGGGGTTGAACCTTACTTTTGATTGAGCCGTTCTGAAACACTCTTTCTGTAGAAACTGTAATTGGACATTCTGAGCGCTAAGAGGACTATATTGGGAAAAAGGATATCTACAAATAAAAACTACACAGAAGCATTCTGTGAAACTTCTTTCTTTTCTGTTCATTCAACTAAAAGATTTGAACCTTAGTTTTGATTGAGCAGTTCTGAAACACTATTTCTGTAGAAAATGCAATTGGAGATTCGGAGCGCTAAGAGGATAATAGTGGAAAAACGAATGTCTTCAAATATAAACTACACAGAATCATTCTCTGAAACTTCTTCCTGTTCTGTGCATTCAGCTAACAGAGTTAAACCATACTTTTGATTGAGCAGATCTGAACACTCTTTCTGAAGAAAATGTAACTGGACATTTGGAGCGCTAAGAGAGTAGTAGTGGAAAAAGGAATATATTCAAATATAAACTACACAGAAGCATTCTGTGAAACTTCTTTCTGATCTGAGCATTCAGCTAACAGAGTTAAACCATACTTTTGATTGAGCAGTTTTGAAACACTCTGTCTGTAGAAAATGCAACTGGACATTCGTAGCGCTAAGTGGGTAATAGTGGAAAAAAGAATATGTTCAAATATAAACTACACAGAAACATTGTATGAAACTTCTTTCTGTTCTGTGCATTCAACTAACAGAGTTGAACCTTACTTTTGATTGACCCGTTCTGAAACAGTCTTTCTGTAGAAACTGCAATTGGACATTCTGAGCGCTAAGAGGCCTACATTGGGAAAAATAATATCTTCAAATAAAAACTACACTGAAGCATTGTGTGAAACTTATTTCTGATATGTGCATTCAGCTAACAGAGTTAAACCATACTTTTGATTGCGCAGTTCCGAACCCTCTTTCCTTAGAAAATGCAAGTGGACATTCGGAGCGCTAAGAGGGTAATAGTAGAAAAGGGAATATATTCAAATATAAAATACACAGTAGCATTCTGTGAAACATCTTTCTGATCTGTGCATTCAACTAACAGAGTTGAACCTTACTTTTGATTGAGCCGTTCTGAAACACTCTTTCTGTGGAAACTGCAATTGGATATTCTAAGCGCTAAGAGGCCCACATTGGGAAAAAGAATATCTTCAAATAAAAGCTACACAGATGCATTCTGTGAAACTTATTTCTGATCTGTAAGTTCAGTTAACAGAGCTAAACCATATTTTTGATTGAGCAGTTATGAAACTCTCTTTTTGTAGAAAATGCAAGTGGACATTCGGAGCGCAAAGTTTGTAATAGGGGAAAAAGGAATATTTCCAATTAAAAACTACAGAGAAGCATTCTCTGAAACACCTTTCTGTTCAACGCATTCAACTAACAGAGTTGAGCCTTACTTTTGAAGGAGCAGTTCTGAAACACTCTTTGTGTAGAAACTGCAGTGGATATTCAGAGCACTAAGTGGGCAATAGTCCAAAAAGTAGTATCTTCAACTAAATACTACACAGAAGCATTCTGTGAAACTTTTTTCTGTTCTGTGCATTCAACTACCAGGGTTGAACCTTACTTTTGATTGAGCCGTTCTGAAACACTCTTTCTGTAGAAACTGCAATTGGACATTCTGAGCGCTAAGAGGCCTATATTGGGAAAAAGAATATCTACAAATAAAAACTACACAGAAGCATTCTGTGAAACTTGTTTCTGTTCTGTTCATTCAACTAAAAGAGTTGAAACTTAGTTTTGATTGAGCCGTTCTGAAACACTCTTTCTGTAGAAAATGCAAGTGGAGATTCGGAGCGCTAAGAGGGTAATAGTGGAAAAAGGAATGTCTCCAAATATAAACTACACAGAATCATTCTGTGAAACTTCTTTCTGATCTGTGCATTCAGCTACCAGAGTTAAACCATACATTTGATTGAGCAGATCTGAACACCCTTTCTGTAGAAAATGCAACTGGACATTTGGAGCGCTCAGAGGGTATTTGTGGAAAAAGTAATATATTCAAATACAAACTACAAAGAAGCACTCTGTGAAACTTCTTTCTGATCTGAGCATTCAGCTAACAGAGTTAAACCATACTTTTCATTGAGCAGTTTTGAAACACTCTGTCTGTAGAAAATGCAACTGGACATTCGTAGCGCTAAGTGGGTAATAGTGGAAAAAAGAATATGTTCAAATATAAACTACACAGAAGCATTGTATGAAACATCTTTCTGTTCTGTGCATTCAACTAACAGAGTTGAACCTTACTTTTGATTGAGCCGTTCTGAAACGCTCTTTCTGTAGAAACTGCAATTGGACATTCTGAGCGCTAAGAGGCCTACATTGGGAAAAATAATATCTTCAAATAAAAACTACACAGAAGCATTGTGTGAAACTTATTTCTGATATGTGCATTCAGCTAACAGAGTTAAACCATACTTTTGATTGCGCAGTTCCGAACACTCTTTCTGTAGAAAATGCAAGTGGACATTCGGAGCGCTAAGAAGGTAATAGTGGAAAAAGGAATATATTCAAAAATAAACTACACAGTAGCATTCTGTGAAAATACTTTCTGTTATGTGCATTCAACTAACAGAGTTGAACCTTACTTTTGATTGAGCCGTTCTGAAACACTCTTTCTGTAGAAACTGCCAGTGGATATTCGGATTGCTAAGTGGATAATAGTCCAAAAAGGAGTATCTTCAACTAAATACTACACAGAAGCATTCTGTGAATCTTCTTTCTGTTCTGTGCATTCAACTACCAGGGTTGAAACTTACTTTTGATTGAGCCGTTCTGAAACACTCTTTGTGTAGAAACTGCAATTGCACATTCTGAGCGCTAAGAGGCCAATATTGGGAAAAAGAATATCTACAAATAAAAACTACACAGAAGCATTCTGTGAAACTCCTTTCTGTTCTGTTCATTCAACTAAAAGAGTTGAACCTTAGTTTTGACTGAGCCGTTCTGAAACACTCTTTCTGTAGAAAATGCAAGTGGAGATTCGGAGCGCTAAGAGGGTAATAGTGGAAAAAGGAATGTCTTCAAATATAAACTACACAGAATCATTCTGTGAAACTTCTTTCTGATCTGTGCATTCAACTAACAGAGTTAAACCATACTTTTGATTGAGCAGATCTGAACACTCTTTCTGTAGAAAATGCAACTGGACATTTGGAGCGCTAAGAGGATAGTAGTGGAAAAAGGAATATATTCAAATACAAACTACACAGAAGCATTCTGTGAAACTTCTTTCTGATCTGAGCATTCAGCTAACATAGTTAAACGATACTTTTGATAGAGGAGATTTGAAACACTCTGTCTGTAGAAAATGCAACTGGACATTCGTAGCACTAAGTGGGTAATAGTGGAAAAAAATATGTTCAAATATAAACTACACAGAAGCATTGTATGAAACTTCTTTCTGTTCTGTGCATTCAACTAAGAGAGTTGAAACTTACATTTGATTGAGCCGTTCTGAAACACTCTTTCTGTAGAAACTGCAATTGGACATTCTGAGCGCTAAGAGGCCTATATTGGGAAAAATAATATCTTCAAATAAAAACTACACAGAAGCATTGTGTGAATCTTATTTCTGATATGTGCATTCAGCTAACAGAGTTAAACCATACTTTTGATTGCGCAGTTGCGAACACACTTTCCGTAGAAAAGGCAAGTGGACATTCGGAGCGCTAAGAGGGTAATAGTGGAAAAAAGAATATATTCAAATATAAAATACACAGAAGCATTCTGTGAAACTTCTTTCTGTTCTGTGCATTCAACTACCAGGGTTGAACCCTACTTTTGATTGAGCCGTTCTGAAACACTCTTTCTGGAGAAACTGCAATTGGACATTCTGAGCACTAAGAGGCCTATATTGGGAAAAAGAATATCTACAAATAAAAACTACACAGAAGCATTCTGTGAAACTTCTTTCTGTTCTGTGCATTCAACTAAGAGAGTTGAACCTTACATTTGATTGAGCCGTTCTGAAATACTCTTTCTGTAGAAACTGCAATTGGACATTCTGAGCGCTAAGAGGCCTATATTGGGAAAAATAATATCTTCAAATAAAAAGTACACAGAAGCATTGTGTGAAACTTATTTCTGATATGTGCATTCAGGTAACAGAGTTAAACCATACTTTTGATTGCGCAGTTCCGAACACTCTTTCTGTAGAAAATGCAAGTGGACATTCGGAGCGCTAAGAAGGTAATAGTGGAAAAAGGAATATATTCAAAAATAAACTACACAGTAGCATTCTGTGAAAATACTTTCTGTTATGTGCATTCAACTAACAGAGTTGAACCTTACTTTTGATTGAGCCGTTCTGAAACACTCTTTCTGTAGAAACTGCCAGTGGATATTCGGATTGCTAAGTGGATAATAGTCCAAAAAGGAGTATCTTCAACTAAATACTACACAGAAGCATTCTGTGAATCTTCTTTCTGTTCTGTGCATTCAACTACCAGGGTTGAAACTTACTTTTGATTGAGCCGTTCTGAAACACTCTTTGTGTAGAAACTGCAATTGCACATTCTGAGCGCTAAGAGGCCAATATTGGGAAAAAGAATATCTACAAATAAAAACTACACAGAAGCATTCTGTGAAACTCTTTTCTGTTCTGTTCATTCAACTAAAAGAGTTGAACCTTAGTTTTGACTGAGCCGTTCTGAAACACTCTTTCTGTAGAAAATGCAAGTGGAGATTCGGAGCGCTAAGAGGGTAATAGTGGAAAAAGGAATGTCTTCAAATATAAACTACACAGAATCATTCTGTGAAACTTCTTTCTGATCTGTGCATTCAACTAACAGAGTTAAACCATACTTTTGATTGAGCAGATCTGAACACTCTTTCTGTAGAAAATGCAACTGGACATTTGGAGCGCTAAGAGGATAGTAGTGGAAAAAGGAATATATTCAAATACAAACTACACAGAAGCATTCTGTGAAACTTCTTTCTGATCTGAGCATTCAGCTAACATAGTTAAACGATACTTTTGATAGAGGAGATTTGAAACACTCTGTCTGTAGAAAATGCAACTGGACATTCGTAGCACTAAGTGGGTAATAGTGGAAAAAAATATGTTCAAATATAAACTACACAGAAGCATTGTATGAAACTTCTTTCTGTTCTGTGCATTCAACTAAGAGAGTTGAAACTTACATTTGATTGAGCCGTTCTGAAACACTCTTTCTGTAGAAACTGCAATTGGACATTCTGAGCGCTAAGAGGCCTATATTGGGAAAAATAATATCTTCAAATAAAAACTACACAGAAGCATTGTGTGAATCTTATTTCTGATATGTGCATTCAGCTAACAGAGTTAAACCATACTTTTGATTGCGCAGTTGCGAACACACTTTCCGTAGAAAAGGCAAGTGGACATTCGGAGCGCTAAGAGGGTAATAGTGGAAAAAAGAATATATTCAAATATAAAATACACAGAAGCATTCTGTGAAACTTCTTTCTGTTCTGTGCATTCAACTACCAGGGTTGAACCCTACTTTTGATTGAGCCGTTCTGAAACACTCTTTCTGGAGAAACTGCAATTGGACATTCTGAGCACTAAGAGGCCTATATTGGGAAAAAGAATATCTACAAATAAAAACTACACAGAAGCATTCTGTGAAACTTCTTTCTGTTCTGTGCATTCAACTAAGAGAGTTGAACCTTACATTTGATTGAGCCGTTCTGAAATACTCTTTCTGTAGAAACTGCAATTGGACATTCTGAGCGCTAAGAGGCCTATATTGGGAAAAATAATATCTTCAAATAAAAAGTACACAGAAGCATTGTGTGAAACTTATTTCTGATATGTGCATTCAGGTAACAGAGTTAAACCATACTTTTGATTGCGCAGTTCCGAACACTCTTTCTGTAGAAAATGCAAGTGGACATTCGGAGCGCTAAGAGGGTAATAGTGGAAAAAGGAATATATTCAAATATAAACTACAGAGTAGCATTCTGTGAAACTTCTTTCTGTTCTGTGCATTCAACTAACAGTGTTGAACCTTACTTTTGATTGAGCCGTTCTGAAACACTCTTTCTGTAGAAAATGCAATTGGACATTCTAAGCGCTAAGAGGCCTACATTGTGAAAAAGAATATCTCCAAATAAAAGCTACACAGATGCATTCTGTGAAACTTATTTCTGATCTGTAAATTCAGTTAACAGAGCTAAACCATATTTTTGATTGAGCAGTTATGAAACACTTTTTGTAGAAAATGCAAGTGGACATTCGGAGCGCTAAGATTGTAATACAGGAAAAAGTAATATCTCCAATTAAAAACTACACAGAAGCATTCTCTGAAACACCTTTCTGTTATCCGCATTCAACTAACAGTGTTGAGCCTTACTTTTGAAGGAGCAGTTCTGAAACACTCTTTGTGTAGAAACTGCCAGTGGATATTCGGAGCGCTAAGTGGGTAATAGTCCAAAAAGGAGTATCTTCAACTAAATACTACACCGAAGCATTCTGTGAAACTTCTTTCTGTTCTGTGCATTCAACTAAGAGAATTGTACCTTACATTTGATTGAGCCGTTCTGAAACACTCTATCTCTAGAAACTGCAATTGGACATTCTGAGCGTTAAGAAGTGTATATTGGGAAAAATAATATCTTCAAATAAAAACTACACAGAATCATTGTTTGAAACTTATTTCTGATATGTGCATTCAGCTAACAGAGTTAAACCATACTTTTGATTGCGCAGTTCAGAACACTCTTTCTGTAGAAAATGCAAGTGGACATTCGGAGCTCTAATAGGTTAATAGTGGAAAAAGGAATGTCTTCAAATATAAACTACACAGAATCATTCTCTGAAACTTCTTTCTGATCTGTGCATTCAGCTAACAGAGTTAAATCATACTTTTGATTGAGCAGATCTGAACACTCTTTCTGTAGATAATGCAACTGGACATTTGGAGCGCTAAGAGGGTAGTAGTGGAAAAAGGAATATATTCAAATATAAACTACACAGAAGCATTCTGTGAAACTTCTTTCTGATCTGAGCATTCAGCTAACAGAGTTAAACCATACTTTTGATTGAGCAGTTTTGAAACACTCTGTCTGTAGAAAATGCAACTGGACACTCGTAGCGCTAAGTGGGTAATAGTGGAAAAAAGAATATGTTCAAATATAAACTACACAGAAGCATTGTATGAAACTTCTTTCTGTTCTGTGCATTCAACTAACAGAGTTGAACCTTACTTTTGATTGAGCCTTTCTGAAACACTCTTTCTTTAGAAACTGCAATTGGACATTCTGAGCGCTAAGAGGCCTATATTGGGAAAAATAATATCTTCAAATAAAAACTACACAGAAGTATTGTGTGAAACTTATTTCTGATATGTGCATTCAGCTAACAGAGTTAAACCATACTTTTGATTGGGCAGTTCCGAACACTCTTTCTGTAGAAAATGCAACTGGACATTCGGAGCGCTAAGAGGGTAATAGTGGAAAAAGGAATATATTCAAATATAAACTACACAGAAGCATTCTGTGAAACTTCTTTCTGTTCTGTGCATTCAACTACCAGGGTTGAACCTTACTTTAGATTGAGCCCTTCTGAAACACTCTTTCTGTAGAAACTGCAATTGGACATTCTGAGCTCTAAGAGGACTATATTGGGAAAAAGAATATCTACAAATGAAAACTACACAGAAGCATTCTGTGAAACTTCTTTCTGTTCTGTTCATTCAACTAAAAGAGTTGAACCTTAGTTTTGATTGAGCCGTTCTGAAACACTCTTTCTGTAGAAAATGCAAGTGGAGATTCGGAGCGCTAAGAGGTTAATAGTGGAAAAAGGAATGTCTTCAAATATAAACTACACAGAATCATTCGGTGAAACTTCTTTCTGATCTGTTCATTCAGCTAACAGAGTTAAACCATACTTTTGATTCAGCAGATCTGAACACTCTTTCTGTAGAAAATGCAACTGGACATTTGGAGCGCTAAGAGGTTAGTAGTGGAAAAAGGAATATATTCAAATATAAACTACACAGAGGCATTCTGTGAAACTTGTTTCTGATCTGAGCATTCAGCTAACAGAGTTAAACCATACTTTTGATTGAGCAGTTTTGAAACACTCTGTCTGTAGAAAATGCAACTGGACATTCGTAGCGCTAAGTGGGTAATAGTGGAAAAAAGAATATGTTCAAATATAAACTACACAGAACATTGTATGAATCTTCTTTCTGTTCTGTGCATTCAACTAACAGAGTTGAACCTTACTTTTGTTTCAGCCTTTCTGAAACACTCTTTTTGTAGAAACTGCAATTGGACATTCTAAGCGCTAAGAGGCCTATATTGGGAAAAATAATATCTTCAAATAAAAACTACACAGAAGCATTGTGTGAAACTTATTTCTGATATGTGCATTCAGCTAACAGAGTTAAACCATACTTTTGATTGCGCAGTTCCGAACACTCTTTCTGTAGAACATGCAATTGGACATTCGGAGCGCTAAGAGGGTAATAGTGGAAAAAGGAATATATTCAAATATAAACTACACAGTAGTATTGTGTGAAACTTCTTTCTGTTCTGTGCATTCAACTAACAGAGTTGAACCTTACTTTTGATTGAACCGTTCTGAAACACTCTTTCTGTAGAAACTGCAATTGGACATTCTAGGCGCTAAGAGGCCTACATTGGGAAAAAGAATATCTTCAAATAAAAACTACACAGATGCATTCTGTGAAACTTATTTCTGATCTGCAAATTCAGTTAACAGAGCTAAACCATATTTTTGATTGAGCAGTTATGAAACACTCTTTTTGTAGAAAATGCAAGTGGACATTCGGAGCGCTAAGATTTTAATAGAGGAAAAAGGAATATCTCCAATTAAAAACTACACAGAAGCATTCTCTGAAACACCTTTCTGTTCTCCGCATTCAACTAACAGAGTTGAGCCTTACTTTTGAAGGAGCAGTTCTGAAACATACTTTGTGTAGTAACTGCCAGTGGATATTCGGAGCGCTAAGTGGGTAATAGTCCAAAAAGGAGTACCTTCAACTAAATACTAAACAGAATCATTCTGTGAAACTCCTTTCTGTTCTGTGCATTCAACTAAGAGAGTTGAAACTTACATTTGATTGAGCCGTTCTGAAACACTCTTTCTGTAGAAACTGCAATTGGACATTCTGAGCGCTAAGAGTCCTATATTGGGAAAAATAATATCTTCAAATAAAAACTACACAGAAGCATTGTTTGAAACTTATTTCTGATATGTGCATTCAGCTAACAGAGTTAAACCATACTTTTGATTGCGCAGTTCCGTACACTCTTTCTGTAGAAAATGCAAGTTGACATTCGGAGCGCTAAGAGGGTAATAGTGGAAAAAGGAATATATTCAAATATAAACTACACAGAAGCATTCTGTGAAACTTCTTTCTGTTCTGTGCATTCAACTACCAGGGTTGAACCTTACTTTTGATTGAGCCGTTCTGAAACACTCTTTGTGTAGAAACTGCAATTGGACATTCTGAGCACTAAGAGGCCTATATTCGGAAAAAGAATATCTACAAATAAAAACTACACAGAAGCATTCTGTGAAACTTCTTTCTCTTCAGTTCATTCAACTAAAAGAGTTGAACTTTGGTTTTGATTGAGCCGTTCTGAAACACTCTTTCTGTAGAAAATGCAAGTGGAGATTCGGAGCGCTAAGAGGGTAATAGTGGAAAAAGGAATGTCTTCAAATATAAACTACACAGAATCATTCTATGAAACTTCTTTGTGATCTGTGCATTCAGCTAACAGAGTTAAACCATACTTTTGATTGAGCAGTTTTGAAACACTCTGTCTGTAGAAAATGCAACTGGACATTCGTAGCGCTAAGTGGGTAATAGTGGAAAAAAGAATATGTTCAAATATAAACTACACAGAAGCATTGTATGAAACTTCTTTCTGTTCTGTGCATTCAACTAACAGATTTGATCCTTACTTTTGATTGAGCCTTTCTGAAACACTCTTTCTGTAGAAACTGCAATTGGACATTCTGAGCGCTAAGAGGCCTCTATTGGGAAAAATAATATCTTCAAATAAAAACTAAACAGAAGCATTGTGTGAAACTTATTTCTGATATGTTCATTAAGCTAACAGAGTTAAACCATACTTTTGATTGCGCAGTTCTGAGCACTCTTTCTGTAGAAAATGCAAGTGGACATTCGGAGAGCTAAGAGGGTAATAGTGGAAAAAGGAATATATTCAAATATAAACTACACAGTAGCATTCTGTGAAAACTCTTACTGTTCTGTGCATTCAGCTAACAGACTTGAAACTTACTTTTGATTGAGCTGTTCTGAAACTCTCTTTCTGTAGAAACTGCAATTGGACATGCTAAGCGCTAAGAGACCTACATTGGGAAAAAGAATATCTTCAAATAAAAACTACACAGATGCATTCTGTGAAACTTATTTCTGATCTGTAAATTCAGTTAACAGAGATAAAACATATTTTTGATTGAGCAGTTATGAAACACTCTTTTTGTAGAAAATGCAAGTGGAGATTCGGAGCGCTAAGAGGGTAATAGTGGAAAAAGGAATGTCTTCAAATATAAACTACACAGAATCATTCGGTGAAACTTCTTTCTGATCTGTGCATTCAGCTAACAGAGTTAAACCATAATTTTGATTGAGCAGATCTGAACACTCTTTCTGTAGAAAATGCAACTGGACATTTGGAGCGCTAAGAGCGTAGTAGTGGAAAAAGGAGTATATTCAAATATAAACTACACAGAAGCATTCTGTGAAACTTCTTTCTGATCTGAGCATTCAGCTAACAGAGTTAAACCATACTTTTGATTGAGCAGTTTTGAAACACTCTGTCTGTAGAAAATGCAACTGGACATTCGTAGCGCTAAGTGGGTAATAGTGGAGAAAAGAATATGTTCAAATATAAACTACACAGAAGCATTGTATGAAACTTCTTTCTGTTCTGTGCATTCAACTAACAGAGTTGAACCTTACTTTTGATTGAGCCGTTCTGAAACACTCTTTCTGTAGAAACTGCAATTGGACATTCTGAGCGCTAAGAGGCTTATATTGGGAAAAAGAATGTCTACAAATAAAAACTACACAGAAGAATTGTGTGAAACTTCTTTCTGTTCTGTTTGTTCAACTAAAAGAGTTGAACTTTGTTTTGATTGAGCCGTTCTGAAACACTCTTTCTGTAGAAAATGCAAGTGGAGATTCGGAGCGCTAAGAGGGTAATAGTGGAAAAAGGAATGTCTCCAAATATAAACTACACAGAATAATTCTGTGAAACTTCTTTCTGATCTGTGCATTCAGCTAACAGAGTTAAACCATACTTTTGATTGAGCAGAACTGAACACTCTTTCTGTAGAAAATGCAACTGGACATTTGGAGCGCTAAGAGAGTAGTAGTGGAAAAAGGAATATATTCAAATATAAACTACACAGAAGCATTCTGTGAAACTTCTTTCTGATCAGAGCATTCAGCTAACAGAGTTAAACCATACTTTTGATTGAGCAGTTTTGAAACACTCTGTCTGTAGAAAATGCAACTGGACATTCGTAGCGCTAAGTGGGTAATGGTGGAAAAAAGAATATGTTCAAATATAAACTACACAGAAGCATTGTATGAAACTTCTTTCTGTTCTGTGCATTCAACTAACAGAGTTGAACCTTACTTTTGATTGAGCCTTTCTGAAACACTCTTTCTGTAGAAACTGCAATTGGACATTCTGAGCGCTAAGAGGCCTCTATTGGGAAAAATAATATCTTCAAATAAAAACTACACAGAAGCATTGTGTGAAACTTATTTCTGATATGTTCATTAAGCTAACAGAGTTAAACCATACTTTTGATTGCGCAGTTCTGAACACTGTTTCTGTAGAAAATGCAAGTGGACATTCGGAGCGCTAAGAGGGTAATAGTGGAAAAAGGAATATATTCAAATATAAACTACACAGTAGCATTCTGTGAAAATTCTTTCTGTTCTGTGCATTCAACTAACAGAGTTGAACCTTACTTTTGATTGAGCCGTTCTGAAACACTCTTTCTGAAGAAACTGCAATTGGACATGCTAAGCGCTAAGAGACCTACATTGTGAAAAAGAATATCTTCAAATAAAAACTACACAGATGCATTCTGTGAAACTTATTTCTGATCTGTAAATTCAGTTAACAGAGATAAAACATATTTTTGATTGAGCAGTTATGAAACACTCTTTTTGTAGAAAATGCAAGTGGAGATTCGGAGCGCTAAGAGGGTAATAGTGGAAAAAGGAATGTCTTCAGATATAAACTACACAGAATCATTCGGTGAAACTTCTTTCTGATCTGTGCATTCAGCTAACAGAGTTAAACCATACTTTTGATTGAGCAGATCTGAACACTCTTTCTGTAGAAATTGGAACTGGACATTTGGAGCGCTAAGAGCGTAGTAGTGGAAAAAGGAATATATTCAAATATAAACTACACAGAAGCATTCTGTGAAACTTCTTTCTTATCTGAGCATTCAGCTAACAGAGTTAAACCATACTTTTCACTGAGCAGTTTTGAAACACTCTGTCTGTAGAAAATGCAACTGGACATTCGTAGCACTAAGTGGGTAATAGTGGATAAAAGAATGTGTTCAAATATAAACTACACAGAAGCATTCTGTGAAACTTCTTGCTGTTCTGTGCATTCAACTAACAGAGTTGAACCTTAATTTTGATTGAGCCGTTCTGAAACACTCTTTCTGTAGAAACTGCAATTGGACATTCTGAGCGCTAAGAGGCCTATATTGGGGAAAAGAATGTCTACAAATAAAAACTACACAAAGAATTGTGTGAAACTTCCTTCTGTTCTCTTTGTTCAACTAAAAGAGTTGAACCTTAGTTTTGATTGAGCCGTTCTGAAACACTCTTTCTGTAGAAAATGCAAGTGGAGATTCGGAGCGCTAAGAGGGTAATAGTGGAAAAAGGAATGTCTCCAAATATAAACTACACAGAATCATTCTGTGAAACTTCTTTCTGATCTGTGCATTCAGCTAACAGAGTTAAACCATACTTTTGATTGAGCAGATCTGAACACTCTTTCTGTAGAAAATGCAACTGGACATTTGGAGCGCTAAGAGAGTAGTAGTGGAAAAAGGAATATATTCAAATATAAACTACACAGAAGCATTCTGTGAAACTTCTTTCTCATCTGAGCATTCAGCTAACAGAGTTAAACCATACTTTTGATTGAGCAGTTTTGAAACACTCTGTCTGTAGAAAATGCAACTGGACATTCCTAGCGCTAAGTGGGTAATAGTGGAGAAAAGAATATGTTCAAATATAAACTACACAGAAGCATTGTATGAAACTTCTTTCTGTTCTGTGCATTCAACTAACAGAGTTGAACCTTACTTTTGATTGAGCCGTTCTGAAACACTCTTTCTGTAGAAACTGCAATTGGACATTCTGAGCGCTAAGAGGCCTATATTGGGAAAAAGAAGGTCTACAAATAAAAACTACACAGAAGAATTGTGTGAAACTTCTTTCTGTTCTGTTTGTTCAACTAAAAGAGTTGAACTTTGTTTTGATTGTGCCGTTCAGAAACACTCTTTCTTTAGAAAATGCAAGTGGAGATTCGGAGCGCTAAGAGGGTAATAGTGGAAAAAGGAATGTCTCCAAATATAAACTACACAGAATAATTCTGTGAAACTACTTTCTGATCTGTGCATTCAGCTAACAGAGTTAAACCATACTTTTGATTGAGCAGATCTGAACACTCTTTCTGTAGAAAATGCAACTGGACATTTGGAGCGCTAAGAGTGTAGTAGTGGAAAAAGGAATATATTCAAATATAAACTACACAGAAGCATTCTGTGAAACTTCTTTCTGATCAGAGCATTCAGCTAACAGAGTTAAACCATACTTTTGATTGAGCAGTTTTGAAACACTCTGTCTGTAGAAAATGCAACTGGACATTCGTAGCGCTAAGTGGGTAATAGTGGAAAAAAGAATATGTTCAAATATAAACTACACAGAAGCATTGTATGAAACTTCTTTCTGTTCTGTGCATTCAACTAACAGAGTTGAACCTTACTTTTGATTGAGCCTTTCTGAAACACTCTTTCTGTAGAAACTGCAATTGGACATTCTGAGCGCCAAGAGGCCTCTATTGGGAAAAATAATATCTTCAAATAAAAACTACACAGAAGCATTGTGTGAAACTTATTTCTGATATGTTCATTAAGCTAACAGAGTTAAACCATACTTTTGATTGCGCAGTTCTGAACACTGTTTCTGTAGAAAATGCAAGTGGACATTCGGAGCGCTAAGAGGGTAATAGTGGAAAAAGGAATATATTCAAATATAAACTACACAGTAGCATTCTGTGAAAATTCTTTCTGTTCTGTGCATTCAACTAACAGAGTTGAACCTTACTTTTGATTGAGCCGTTCTGAAACACTCTTTCTGAAGAAACTGCTATTGGACATGCTAAGCGCTAAGAGACCTACATTGGGAAAAAGAATATCTTCAAATAAAAACTACACAGATGCATTCTGTGAAACTTATTTCTGATCTGTAAATTCAGTTAACAGAGATAAAACATATTTTTGATTGAGCAGTTATGAAACACTCTTTTTGTAGAAAATGCAAGTGGAGATTCGGAGCGCTAAGAGGGTAATAGTGGAAAAAGGAATGTCTTCAGATATAAACTACACAGAATCATTCTGTGAAACTTCTTTCTGATCTGTGCATTCAGCTAACAGAGTTAAACCATACTTTTGATTGAGCAGATCTGAACACTCTTTCTGTAGAAAATGCAACTGGACATTTGGAGCGCTAAGAGAGTAGTAGTGGAAAAAGGAATATATTCAAATATAAACTACACAGAAGCATTCTGTGAAACTTCTTTCTGATCTGAGCATTCAGCTAACAGAGTTAAACCATACTTTTGATAGAGCAGTTTTGAAACACTCTGTCTGTAGAAAATGCAACTGGACATTCGTAGCGCTAAGTGGGTAATAGTGGAGAAAAGAATATGTTCAAATATAAACTACACAGAAGCATTGTATGAAACTACTTTCTGTTCTGTGCATTCAACTAACAGAGTTGAACCTTACTTTTGATTGAGCCGTTCTGAAACACTCTTTCTGTAGAAACTGCAATTGGACATTCAGAGCGCTAAGAGGCCTATATTGGGAAAAAGAATGTCTACAAATAAAAACTACACAGAAGAATTGTGTGAAACTTCTTTCTGTTCTGTTTGTTCAACTAAAAGAGTTGAACTTTGTTTTGATTGAGCCGTTCTGAAACACTCTTTCTGTAGAAAATGCAAGTGGAGATTCGGAGCGCTAAGAGGGTAATAGTGGAAAAAGGAATGTCTCCAAATATAAACTACACAGAATCATTCTGTGAAACTTCTTTCTGATCTGTGCATTCAGCTAACAGAGTTAAACCATACTTTTGATTGAGCAGATCTGAACACTCTTTCTGTAGAAAATGCAACTGGACATTTGGAGCGCTAAGAGAGTAGTAGTGGAAAAAGGAATATATTCAAATATAAACTACACAGAAGCATTCTGTGAAACTTCTTTCTGATCAGAGCATTCAGCTAACAGAGTTAAACCATACTTTTGATTGAGCAGTTTTGAAACACTCTGTCTGTAGAAAATGCAACTGGACATTCGTAGCGCTAAGTGGGTAATGGTGGAAAAAAGAATATGTTCAAATATAAACTACACAGAAGCATTGTATGAAACTTCTTTCTGTTCTGTGCATTCAACTAACAGAGTTGAACCTTACTTTGATGGAGCCTTTCTGAAACACTCTTTCTGTAGAAACTGCAATTGGACATTCTGAGCGCTAAGAGGCCTCTATTGGGAAAAATAATATCTTCAAATAAAAACTACACAGAAGCATTGTGTGAAACTTATTTCTGATATGTTCATTAAGCTAACAGAGTTAAACCATACTTTTGATTGCGCAGTTCCGAACACTCTTTCTGTAGAAAATGCAACTGGACATTTGGAGCGCTAAGAGAGTAGTAGTGGAAAAAGGAATATATTCAAATATAAACTACACAGAAGCATTCTGTGAAACTTCTTTCTCATCTGAGCATTCAGCTAACAGAGTTAAACCATACTTTTGATTGAGCAGTTTTGAAACACTCTGTCTGTAGAAAATGCAACTGGACATTCCTAGCGCTAAGTGGGTAATAGTGGAGAAAAGAATATGTTCAAATATAAACTACACAGAAGCATTGTATGAAACTTCTTTCTGTTCTGTGCATTCAACTAACAGAGTTGAACCTTACTTTTGATTGAGCCGTTCTGAAACACTCTTTCTGTAGAAACTGCAATTGGACATTCTGAGCGCCAAGAGGCCTCTATTGGGAAAAATAATATCTTCAAATAAAAACTACACAGAAGCATTGTGTGAAACTTATTTCTGATATGTTCATTAAGCTAACAGAGTTAAACCATACTTTTGATTGCGCAGTTCTGAACACTGTTTCTGTAGAAAATGCAAGTGGACATTCGGAGCGCTAAGAGGGTAATAGTGGAAAAAGGAATATATTCAAATATAAACTACACAGTAGCATTCTGTGAAAATTCTTTCTGTTCTGTGCATTCAACTAACAGAGTTGAACCTTACTTTTGATTGAGCCGTTCTGAAACACTCTTTCTGAAGAAACTGCTATTGGACATGCTAAGCGCTAAGAGACCTACATTGGGAAAAAGAATATCTTCAAATAAAAACTACACAGATGCATTCTGTGAAACTTATTTCTGATCTGTAAATTCAGTTGACAGAGATAAAACATATTTTTGATTGAGCAGTTATGAAACACTCTTTTTGTAGAAAATGCAAGTGGAGATTCGGAGCGCTAAGAGGGTAATAGTGGAAAAAGGAATGTCTTCAGATATAAACTACAGAGAATCATTCTGTGAAACTTCTTTCTGATCTGTGCATTCAGCTAACAGAGTTAAACCATACTTTTGATTGAGCAGATCTGAACACTCTTTCTGTAGAAAATGCAACTGGACATTTGGAGCGCTAAGAGAGTAGTAGTGGAAAAAGGAATATATTCAAATATAAACTACACAGAAGCATTCTGTGAAACTTCTTTCTGATCTGAGCATTCAGCTAACAGAGTTAAACCATACTTTTGATAGAGCAGTTTTGAAACACTCTGTCTGTAGAAAATGCAACTGGACATTCGTAGCGCTAAGTGGGTAATAGTGGAGAAAAGAATATGTTCAAATATAAACTACACAGAAGCATTGTATGAAACTACTTTCTGTTCTGTGCATTCAACTAACAGAGTTGAACCTTACTTTTGATTGAGCCGTTCTGAAACACTCTTTCTGTAGAAACTGCAATTGGACATTCAGAGCGCTAAGAGGCCTATATTGGGAAAAAGAATGTCTACAAATAAAAACTACACAGAAGAATTGTGTGAAACTTCTTTCTGTTCTGTTTGTTCAACTAAAAGAGTTGAACTTTGTTTTGATTGAGCCGTTCTGAAACACTCTTTCTGTAGAAAATGCAAGTGGAGATTCGGAGCGCTAAGAGGGTAATAGTGGAAAAAGGAATGTCTCCAAATATAAACTACACAGAATCATTCTGTGAAACTTCTTTCTGATCTGTGCATTCAGCTAACAGAGTTAAACCATACTTTTGATTGAGCAGATCTGAACACTCTTTCTGTAGAAAATGCAACTGGACATTTGGAGCGCTAAGAGAGTAGTAGTGGAAAAAGGAATATATTCAAATATAAACTACACAGAAGCATTCTGTGAAACTTCTTTCTGATCAGAGCATTCAGCTAACAGAGTTAAACCATACTTTTGATTGAGCAGTTTTGAAACACTCTGTCTGTAGAAAATGCAACTGGACATTCGTAGCGCTAAGTGGGTAATGGTGGAAAAAAGAATATGTTCAAATATAAACTACACAGAAGCATTGTATGAAACTTCTTTCTGTTCTGTGCATTCAACTAACAGAGTTGAACCTTACTTTGATGGAGCCTTTCTGAAACACTCTTTCTGTAGAAACTGCAATTGGACATTCTGAGCGCTAAGAGGCCTCTATTGGGAAAAATAATATCTTCAAATAAAAACTACACAGAAGCATTGTGTGAAACTTATTTCTGATATGTTCATTAAGCTAACAGAGTTAAACCATACTTTTGATTGCGCAATTCTGAACACTCTTTCTGTAGAAAATGCAAGTGGACATTCGGAGCGCTAAGAGGGTAATAGTGGAAAAAGGAATATATTCAAATATAAACTACACAGTAGCATTCTGTGAAAATTCTTTCTGTTCTGTGCATTCAACTAACAGAGTTGAAACTTACTTTTGATTGAGCCGTTCTGAAACACTCTTTCTGAAGAAACTGCAATTGGACATGCTAAGCGCTAAGAGACCTACATTGGGAAAAAGAATATCTTCAAATAAAAACTACACAGATGCATTCTGTGAAACTTATTTCTGATCTGTAAATTCAGTTAACAGAGATAAAACATATTTTTGATTGAGCAGTTATGAAACACTCTTTTTGTAGAAAATGCAAGTGGAGATTCGGAGCGCTAAGAGGGTAATAGTGGAAAAAGGAATGTCTTCAGATATAAACTACACAGAATCATTCGGTGAAACTTCTTTCTGATCTGTGCATTCAGCTAACAGAGTTAAACCATACTTTTGATTGAGCAGATCTGAACACTCTTTCTATAGAAAATGCAACTGGACATTTGGAGCGCTAAGAGCGTAGTAGTGGAAAAAGGAATATATTCAAATATAAACTACACAGAAGCATTCTGTGAAACTTCTTTCTGATCTGAGCATTCAGCTAACAGAGTTAAACCATACTTTTCACTGAGCAGTTTTGAAACACTCTGTCTGTAGAAAATGCAACTGGACATTCGTAGCGCTAAGTGGGTAATAGTGGAAAAAAGAATATGTTCAAATATAAACTACACAGAAGCATTCTGTGAAACTTCTTGCTGTTCTGTGCATTCAAATAACAGAGTTGAACCTTACTTTTGATTGAGCCGTTCTGAAACACTCTTTCTGTAGAAACTGCAATTGGACATACTGAGCGCTAAGAGGCCTATATTGGGAAAAAGATTGTCTACAAATAAAAACTACACAAAGAATTGTGTGAAACTTCCTTCTGTTCTCTTTGTTCAACTAAAAGAGTTGAACCTTAGTTTTGATTGAACCGTTCTGAAACACTCTTTCTGTAGAAAATGCAGGTGGAGATTCGGAGCGCTAAGAGGGTAATAGTGGAAAAAGGAATATCTCCAAATATAAACTACACGGAATCATTCGGTGAAACTTCTTTCTGATCTGTGCATTCAGCTAACAGAGTTAAACCATACTTTTGATTGAGCAGATCTGAACACTCTTTCTGTAGAAAATGCAACTGGACATTTGGAGCGCTAAGAGAGTAGTAGTGGAAAAAGGAATATATTCAAATATAAACTACACGGAAGCATTCTGTGAAACTTCTTTCTGATCTGAGCATTCAGCTAACAGAGTAAAACCATACTTTTGATTGAGCAGATTTGAAACACTCTGTCTGTAGAAAATGCAACTGGACATTCGTAGCGCTAAGTGGGTAATAGTGGAAAAAAGAATATGTTCAAATATAAACTACACAGAAGCATTGTAGGAAACTTCTTTTTCTTCTGTGCATTCAACTAACAGAGTAGAACCTTACTTTTGATTGAGCCTTTCTGAAACACTCTTTCTGTAGAAACTGCAATTGGACATTCTGACCGCTAAGAGGCCTCTATTGGGAAAAATAATATCTTCAAATAAAAACTACACAGAAGCATTGTGTGAAACTTATTTCTGATATGTTCATTAAGCTAACAGAGTTAAACCATACTTTTGATTGCGCAGTTCTGAACACTGTTTCTGTAGAAAATGCAAGTGGACATTCGGAGCGCTAAGAGGGTAATAGTGGAAAAAGGAATATATTCAAATATAAACTACACAGTAGCATTCTGTGAAAATTCTTTCTCTTCTGTGCATTCAACTAACAGAGTTGAACCTTACTTTTGATTGACCCGTTCTGAAACACTCTTTCTGTAGAAACAGCAATTGGACATGCTAAGCGCTAAGAGACCTACATTGGGAAAAAGAATATCTTCAAATAAAAACTACACAGATGCATTCTGTGAAACTTATTTCTGATCTGTAAATTCAGTTAACAGAGATAAAACATATTTTTGATTGAGCAGTTATGAAACACTCTTTTTGTAGAAAATGCAAGTGGAGATTCGGAGCGCTAAGAGGGTAATAGTGGAAAAAGGAATGTCTTCAGATATAAACTACATAGAATCATTCGGTGAAACTTCTTTCTGATCTGTGCATTCAGCTAACAGAGTTAAAACATACTTTTGATTGAGCAGATCTGAACACTCTTTCTATAGAAAATGCAACTGGACATTTGGAGCGCTAAGAGCGTAGTAGTGGAAAAAGGAATATATTCAAATATAAACTACACAGAAGCATTCTGTGAAACTTCTTTCTGATCTGAGCATTCAGCTAACAGAGTTAAACCATACTTTTCACTGAGCAGTTTTGAAACACTCTGTCTGTAGAAAATGCAACTGGACATTCGTAGCGCTAAGTGGGTAATAGTGGAAAAAAGAATATGTTCAAATATAAACTACACAGATGCATTCTGTGAAACTTCTTGCTGTTCTGTGCATTCAACTAACAGAGTTGAACCTAACTTTTGATTGAGCCGTTCTGAAACATTATTTCTGTAGAAACTGCAATTGGACATTCTGAGCGCTAAGAGGCCTATATTGGGAAAAAGAATGTCTACAAATAAAAACTACACAAAGAATTGTGTGAAACTTCCTTCTGTTCTCTTTGTTCAACTAAAAGAGTTGAACCTTATTTTTAATTGAGCCGTTCTGAAACACTCTTTCTTTAGAAAATGCAAGTGGAGATTCGGAGCGCTAAGAGGGTAATAGTGGAAAAAGGAATGTCTCCAAATATAAACTACACAGAATCATTCTGTGAAACTTCTTTCTGATCTGTGCATTCAGCTAACAGAATTAAACCATACTTTTGATTGAGCAGATCTGAACACTCTTTCTGTAGAGAATGCAACTGGACATTTGGAGCGCTAAGAGAGTACTAGTGGAAAAAGGAATATATTCAAATATAAACTACACAGAAGCATTCTGTGAAACTTCTTTCTGATCTGAGCATTCAGCTAACAGAGTTAAACCATACTTTTGATTGAGCAGTTTTGAAACACTCTGTCTGTAGAAAATGCAACTGGACATTCGTAGTGCTAAGTGGGTAATAGTGGAGAAAAGAATATGTTCAAATATAAACTACACAGAAGCATTGTATGAAACTTCTTTCTGTTCTGTGCATTCAACTAACAGAGTTGAACCTTACTTTTGATTGCGCCGTTCTGAAACACTCTTTCTGTAGAAACTGCAATTGGACATTCTGAGCGCTAAGAGGCCTATATTGGGAAAAAGAATGTCTACAAATAAAAACTACACAGAAGAATTGTGTGAAACTTCTTTCTGTTCTGTTTGTTCAACTAAAAGAGTTGAACTTTGTTTTGATTGAGCCGTTCTGAAACACTCTTTCTGTAGAAAATGCAAGTGGAGATTCGGAGCGCTAAGAGGGTAATAGTGGAAAAAGGAATGTCTCCAAATATAAACTACACAGAATCATTCTGTGAAACTTCTTTCTGATCTGTGCATTCAGCTAACAGAGTTAAACCATACTTTTGATTGAGCAGATCTGAACACTCTTTCTGTAGAAAATGCAACTGGACATTTGGAGCGCTAAGAGAGTAGTAGTGGAAAAAGGAATATATTCAAATATAAACTACACAGAAGCATTCTGTGAAACTTCTTTCTGATCTGAGCATTCAGCTAACAGAGATGAACCATACTTTTGATTGAGCAGTTTTGAAACACTCTGTCTGTAGAAAATGCAACTGGACATTCGTAGCGCTGAGTGGGTAATAGTGGAAAAAAGAGTATGTTCAAATATAAACTACACAGAAGCATTGTATGAAACTCCTTTCTGTTCTGTGCATTCAACTAACAGAGTTGAACCTTAGTTTTGATTGAGCCTTTCTGAAACACTCTTTCTGTAGAAACTGTAATTGGACATTCTGAGCGCTAAGAGGCCTCTATTGGGAAAAATAATATCTTCAAATAAAAACTACACAGAAGCATTGTGTGAAACTTATTTCTGATATGTTCATTAAGCTAACAGAGTTAAACCATACATTTGATTGCGCAGTTCTGAACACTCTTTCTGTAGAAAATGCAAGTGGACATTCGGAGCGCTGAGAGGGTAATAGTGGAAAAAGGAATATATTCAAATATAAACTACACAGTAGCATTCTGTGAAGATTCTTTCTGTTCTGTGCATTCAACTAACAGAGTTGAACCTTACTTTTGATTGAGCCGTTCTGAAACACTCTTTCTGTAGAAACTGCAATTGGACATGCTAAGCGCTAAGAGGCCTACATTGGGAAAAAGAATATCTTCAAATAAAAACAACACAGATGCATTCTGTGAAACTTATTTCTGATCTGTAAATTCAGTTAACAGAGATAAAACATATTTTTGATTGAGCAGTTATGAAACCCTCTTTTTGTAGAAAATGCAAGTGGAGATTCGGAGCGCTAAGAGGGTAATAGTGGAAAAAGGAATGTCTTCAAATATAAACTACACAGAATCATTCGGTGAAACTTCTTTCTGATCTGTGCATTCAGCTAACAGAGTTAAACCATACTTTTGATTGAGCAGATCTGAACACTCTTTCTGTAGAAAATGCAACTGGACATTTGGAGCGCTAAGAGAGTAGTAGTGGAAAAAGGAATATATTCAAATATAAACTACACAGAAGCATTCTGTGAAACTTCTTTCTGATCTGAGCATTCAGCTAACAGAGTTAAACCATACTTTTGATTGAGCAGTTTTGAAACACTCTGTCTGTAGAAAATGCAACTGGACATTCGTAGCGCTAAGTGGGTAATAGTGGAAAAAAGAATATGTTCAAATATAAACTACACAGAAGCATTGTATGAAACTACTTTCTGTTCTGTGCATTCAACTAACAGAGTTGAACCTTACTTTTGATTGAGCCTTTCTGAAACACTCTTTCTGTAGAAACTGCAATTGGACATTCTGAGCGCTAAGAGGCCTCTATTGGGAAAAATAATATCTTCAAATAAAAACTACACAGAAGCATTGTGTGAAACTTATTTCTGATATGTTCATTAAGCTAACAGAATTAAACCATACATTTGATTTCGCAGTTCTGAACACTCTGTAGAAAATGCAAGTGGACATTCGGAGCGCTAAGAGGGTAATAGTGGAAAAAGGAATATATTCAAATATAAACTACACAGTAGCATTCTGTGAAAATTCTTTCTGTTCTGTGCAGTCAACTAACAGAGTTGAACCTTACTTTTGATTGAGCCGTTCTGAAACACTCTTTCTGTAGAAACTGCAATTGGACATGCTAAGCGCTAAGAGGCCTACATTGGGAAAAAGAATATCTTCAAATAAAAACAACACAGATGCATTCTGTGAAACTTATTTCTGATCTGTAAATTCAGTTAACAGAGATAAAACATATTTTTGATTGAGCAGTTATGAAACCCTCTTTTTGTAGAAAATGCAAGTGGAGATTCGGAGCGCTAAGAGGGTAATAGTGGAAAAAGGAATGTCTTCAAATATAAACTACACAGAATCATTCGTTGAAACTTCTTTCTGATCTGTGCATTCAGCTATCAGAGTTAAACCATACTTTTGATTGAGCAGATCTGAACACTCTTTCTGTAGAAAATGCAACTGGACATTTTGAGCGCTAAGAGAGTAGTAGTGGAAAAAGGAATATATTCAAATATAAACTACACAGAAGCATTCTGTGAAACTTCTTTCTGATCGGAGCATTCAGCTAACAGAGTTAAACCATACATTTGATTGAGCAGTTTTGAAACACTCTGTCTGTAGAAAATGCAACTGGACATTCGTAGCGCTAAGTGGGTAATAGTGGAAAAAAGAATATGTTCAAATATAAACTACACAGAAGCATTGTATGAAACTACTTTCTGTTCTGTGCATTCAACTAACAGAGTTGAACCTTACTTTTGATTGAGCCTTTCTGAAACACTCTTTCTGTAGAAACTGCAATTGGACATTCTGAGCGCTAAGAGGCCTCTATTGGGAAAAATAATATCTTCAAATAAAAACTACACAGAAGCATTGTGTGAAACTTATTTCTGATATGTTCATTAAGCTAACAGAGTTAAACCATACTTTTGATTTCGCAGTTCTGAACACTCTGTAGAAAATGCAAGTGGACATTCGGAGCGCTAAGAGGGTAATAGTGGAAAAAGGAATATATTCAAATATAAACTACACAGTAGCATTCTGTGAAAATTCTTTCTGTTCTGTGCATTCAACTAACAGAGTTGAACCTTACTTTTGATTGAGCCGTTCTGAAACACTCTTTCTGTAGAAACTGCAATTGGACATGCTAAGCGCTAAGAGGCCTACATTGGGAAAAAGAATATCTTCAAATAAAAACTACACAGATGCATTCTGTGAAACTTATTTCTGATCTGTAAATTCAGTTAACAGATATAAAACATATTTTTGATTGAGCAGTTATGAAACACTCTTTTTGTAGAAAATGCAAGTGGAGATTCGGAGCGCTAAGAGGGTAATAGTGGAAAAAGGAATGTCTTCAAATATAAACTACACAGAAGCATTCTGTGAAACTTCTTTCTGATCTGAGCATTCAGCTAACAGAGTTAAACCATACTTTTGATTGAGCAGTTTTGAAACACTCTGTCTGTAGAAAATGCAACTGGACATTCGTAGCGCTAAGTGGGTAATAGTGGAAAAAAGAATATGTTCAAATATAAACTACACAGAAGCATTCTGTGAAACTTCTTTCTGTTCTGTGCATTCAACTAACAGAGTTGGACCTTACTTTTGATTGAGCCGTTCTGAAACACTCTTTCTGTAGAAACTGCAATTGGACATTCTGAGCGCTAAGAGGCCTATATTGGGAAAAAGAATGTCTACAAACAAAAACTACATAGAAGAATTGTGTTAAACTTCTTTCTGTTCTGTTTGTTCAACTAAAAGAGTTGAACCTTAGTTTTGATTGAGCCGTTCTGCAACACTCTTTCTGTAGAAAATGCAAGTGGAGATTCGGAGCGCTAAGAGCGTAATAGTGGAAAAAGGAAAGTCTCCAAATATAAACTACACAGAATCCTTCTGTGAAACATCTTTCTGATCTGTGCATTCAGCTAACAGAGTTAAACCATACTTTTGATTCAGCAGATCTGAACACTCTTTCTGTAGAAAATGCAACTGGACATTTGGAGCGCTAAGAGAGTAGTAGTGGAAAAAGGAATATATTCAAATATAAACTACACAGAAACATTCTGTGAAACTTCTTTCTGATCTGAGCATTCAGCTAACAGAGTTAAACCATACTTTTCATTGAGCAGTTTTGAAACACTCTGTCTGTAGAAAATGCAACTGGACATTCGTAGCGCTAAGTGGGTAATAGTGGAAAAAAGAATATGTTCAAATATAAACTACACAGAATCATTGTATGAAACTTCTTTCTGTTCTGTGCATTCAACTAACAGAGTTGAACCTTACTTTTGATTGAGCCTTTTTGAAACACTCTTTCTGTAGAAACTGCAATTGGACATTCTGAGCGCTAAGAGGCCGCTATTGGGATAAATAATATCTTCAAATAAAAACTACACAGAAGCATTGTGTGAAACTTATTTCTGATATGTTCATTAAGCTAACAGAGTTAAACCATACATTTGATTGCGCAGTTCTGAACACTCTGTAGAAAATGCAAGTGGACATTCGGAGCGCTAAGAGGGTAATAGTGGAAAAACGAATATATTCAAATATAAACTACACAGTAGCATTCTGTGAAGATGCTTTCTGTTCTGTGCATTCAACTAACAGAGTTGAACCTTACTTTTGATTGAGCCGTTCTGAAACACTCTTTCTGTAGAAACTGCAATTGGACATGCTAAGCGCTAAGAGGCCTACATTGGGAAAAACAATATCTTCAAATAAAAACAACACAGATGCATTCTGTGAAACTTATTTCTGATCTGTAAATTCAGTTAACAGAGATAAAACATATTTTTGATTGAGCAGTTATGAAACCCTCTTTTTGTAGAAAATGCAAGTGGAGATTCGGAGCGCTAAGAGGGTAATAGTGGAAAAAGGAATGTCTTCAAATATAAACTACACAGAATCATTCGGTGAAACTTCTTTCTGATCTGTGCATTCAGCTAACAGAGTTAAACCATACTTTTGATTGAGCAGATCTGAACACTCTTTCTGTAGAAAATGCAACTGGACATTTGGAGCGCTAAGAGCGTAGTAGTGGAAAAAGGAATATATTCAAATATAAACTACACAGAAGCATTCTGTGAAACTTCTTTCTGATCTGAGCATTCAGCTAACAGAGTTAAACCATACTTTTGATTGAGCAGTTTTGAAACACTCTGTCTGTAGAAAATGCAACTGGACATTCGTAGCGCTAAGTGGGTAATAGTGGAAAAAAGAATATGTTCAAATATAAACTACACAGAAGCATTCTGTGAAACTTCTTTCTGTTCTGTGCATTCAACTAACAGATTTGAACCTTACTTTTGATTGAGCCGTTCTGAAACACTCTTTCTGTAGAAACTGCAATTGGACATTCTGAGCGCTAAGAGGCCTATATTGGGAAAAAGAATGTCTACAAACAAAAACTACACAGAAGAATTGTGTGAAACTTCTTTCTGTTCTGTTTGTTCAACTAAAAGAGTTGAACCTTAGTTTTGATTGAGCCGTTCTGAAACACTCTTTCTGTAGAAAATGCAAGTGGAGATTCGGAGCGCTAAGAGGGTAATAGTGGAAAAAGGAATGTCTCCAAATATAAACTACACAGAATCATTCTATGAAACTTCTTTCTGATCTGTGCATTCAGCTCACAGAGTTAAACCATACTTTTGATTGAGCAGATCTGAACACTCTTTCTGTAGAAAATGCAACTGGACATTTGGAGCGCTAAGAGAGTAGTAGTGGAAAAAGGAATATATTCAACTATAAACTACACAGAAGCATTCTGTGAAACTTCTTTCTGATCTGAGCATTCAGCTAACAGAGTTAAACCATAATTTTGATTGAGCAGTTTTGAAACACTCTGTCTGTAGAAAATGCAACTGGACATTCGTAGCGCTAAGTGGGTAATAGTGGAAAAAAGAATATGTTCAAATATAAACTACACAGAAGCATTGTATGAAACTTCTTTCTGTTCTGTGCATTCAACTAACAGAGTTGAACCTTACTTTTGATTGAGCCTTTCTGAAACACTCTTTCTGTAGAAACTGCAATTGGACATTCTGAGCGCTAAGAGGCCTCTATTGGGAAAAATAATATCTTCAAATAAAAACTACACAGAAGCATTGTGTGAAACTTATTTCTGATATGTTCATTAAGCTAACAGAGTTAAACCATACTTTTGATTTCGCAGTTCTGAACACTCTGTAGAAAATGCAAGTGGACATTCGGAGCGCTAAGAGGGTAATAGTGGAAAAAGGAATTTATTCAAATATAAACTACACAGTAGCATTCTGTGAAAATTCTTTCTGTTCTGTGCAGTCAACTAACAGAGTTGAACCTTACTTTTGATTGAGCCGTTCTGAAACACTCTTTCTGTAGAAACTGCAATTGGACATGCTAAGCGCTAAGAGGCCTACATTGGGAAAAAGAATATCTTCAAATAAAAACTACACAGATGCATTCTGTGAAACGTATTTCTGATCTGTAAATTCAGTTAACAGAGATAAAACATATTTTTGATTGAGCAGTTATGAAACACTCTTTTTGTAGAAAATGCAAGTGGAGATTCGGAGCGCTAAGAGGGTAATAGTGGTAAAAGGAATGTCTTCAAATATAAACTACACAGAATCATTCGGTGAAACTTCTTTCTGATCTGTGCATTCAGCTAACAGAGTTAAACCATACTTTGGATTGAGCAGATCTGAACACTCTTTCTGTAGAAAATGCAACTGGACATTTGGAGCGCTAAGAGCGTAGTAGTGCAAAAAGGAATATATTCAAATATAAACTACACAGAAGCATTCTGTGAAACTTCTTTCTGATCTGAGCATTCAGCTAACAGAGTTAAACCATACTTTTGATTGAGCAGTTTTGAAACACTCTGTCTGTAGAAAATGCAACTGGACATTCGTAGCGCTAAGTGGGTAATAGTGGAAAAAAGAATATGTTCAAATATAAACTACACAGAAGCATTCTGTGAAACATCTTTCTGTTCTGTGCATTCAACTAACAGAGTTGAACCTTACTTTTGATTGAGCCGTTCTGAAACACTCTTTCTGTAGAAACTGCAATTGGACATTCTGAGCGCTAAGAGGCCTATATTGGGAAAAAGAATGTCTACAAACAAAAACTACATAGAAGAATTGTGTTAAACTTCTTTCTGTTCTGTTTGTTCAACTAAAAGAGTTGAACCTTAGTTTTGATTGAGCCGTTCTGAAACACTCTTTCTGTAGAAAATGCAAGTGGAGATTCGGAGCGCTAAGAGGGTAATAGTGGAAAAAGGAAAGTCTCCAAATATAAACTACACAGAATCCTTCTGTGAAACATATTTCTGATCTGTGCATTCAGCTAACAGAGTTAAACCATACTTTTGATTCAGCAGATCTGAACACTCTTTCTGTAGAAAATGCAACTGGTCATTTGGAGCGCTAAGAGAGTAGTAGTGGAAAAAGGAATATATTCAAATATAAACTACACAGAAACATTCTGTGAAACTTCTTTCTGATCTGAGCATTCAGCTAACAGAGTTAAACCATACTTTTCATTGAGCAGTTTTGAAACACTCTGTCTGTAGAAAATGCAACTGGACATTCGTAGCGCTAAGTGGGTAATAGTGGAAAAAAGAATATGTTCAAATATAAAATACACAGAAGCATTGTATGAAACTTCTTTCTGTTCTGTGCATTCAACTAACAGAGTTGAACCTTACATTTGATTGAGCCTTTTTGAAACACTCTTTCTGTAGAAACTGCAATTGGACATTCTGAGCGCTAAGAGGCGGCTATTGGGATAAATAATATCTTCAAACAAAAACTACACAGAAGCATTGTGTGAAACTTATTTCTGATATGTTCATTAAGCTAACAGAGTTAAACCATACTTTTGATTGCGCAGTTCTGAACACTCTGTAGAAAATGCAAGTGGACATTCGGAGCGCTAAGAGGGTAATAGTGGAAAAAGGAATATATTCAAATATAAACTACACAGTAGCATTCTGTGAAAATTCTTTCTGTTCTGTGCATTCAACTAACAGAGTTCAACCTTACTTTTGATTGAGCCGTTCTGAAACACTCTTTCTGTAGAAACTGCAATTGGACATGCTAAGCGCTAAGAGGCCTACATTGGGAAAAAGAATATCTTCAAATAAAAACTACACAGATGCATTCTGTGAAACTTATTTCTGATCTGTAAAATCAGTTAACAGAGATAAAACATATTTTTGATTGAGCAGTTATGAAACACTCTTTTTGTAGAAAATGCAAGTGGAGATTCGGAGCGCTAAGAGGGTAATAGTGGAAAAAGGAATGTCTTCTAATATAAACTACACAGAATCATTCGGTGAAACTTCTTTCTGATCTGTGCATTCAGCTAACAGAGTTAAACCATACTTTTGATTGAGCAGATCTGAACACTCTTTCTGTAGAAAATGCAACTGGACATTTGGAGCGCTAAGAGCGTAGTAGTGGAAAAAGGAATAAATTCAAATATAAACTACACAGAAGCATTCTGTGAAACTTCTTTCTGATCGGAGCATTCAGCTAACAGAGTTAAACCATACTTTTCACTGAGCAGTTTTGAAACACTCTGTAGAAAATGCAACTGGACATTCGTAGCGCTAAGTGGGTAATAGTGGAAGAAAGAATATGTTCAAATATAAACTACACAGAAGCATTGTATGAAACTTCTTTCTGTTCTGTGCATTCAACTAACAGGGTTGAACCTTACTTTTGATTGAGCCGTTCTGAAACACTCTTTCTGTAGAAACTGCAATTGGACATTCTGAGCGCTAAGAGGCCTATATTGGGAAAAAGAATGTCTACAAATAAAAACTACACAGAAGAATTGTGTGAAACTTCTTTCTGTTCTGTTTGTTCAACTAAAAGAGTTGAACCTTAGTTTTGATTGAGCCGTTCTGAAACACTCTTTCTTTAGAAAATGCAAGTGGACATTCGGAGCGCTAAGAGGGTAATAGTGGAAAAAGGAATGTCTCCAAATATAAACTACACAGAATCATTCTGTGAAACTTCTTTCTGATCTGTGCATTCAGCTAACAGAATTAAACCATACTTTTGATTGAGCAGATCTGAACACTCTTTCTGTAGAAAATGCAACTGGACATTAGGAGCGCTAAGAGCGTAGTAGTGGAAAAAGGAATATATTCAAATATAAACTACACAGAAGCATTCTGTGAAACTTCTTTCTGATCTGAGCATTCAGCTAACAGAGTTAAACCATACTTTTGATTGAGCAGTTTTGAAACACTCTGTCTGTAGAAAATGCATCTGGACATTCGTAGCGCTAAGTGGGTAATAGTGGAAAAAAGGATATGTTCAAATATAAACTACACAGAAGCATTGTATGAAACTCCTTTCTGTTCTGTGCATTCAACTAACAGAGTTGAACCTTACTTTTGATTGAGCCGTTCTGAAACACTCTTTCTGTAGAAACTGCAATTGGACATTCTGAGCGCTAAGAGGCCTATATTGGGAAAAAGAATGTCTACAAATAAAAACTACACAGAAGAATTGTGTGAAACTTCTTTCTGTTCTGTTTGTTCAACTAAAAGAGTTGAACCTTAGTTTTGATTGAGCCGTTCTGAAACACTCTTTCTTTAGAAAATGCAAGTGGAGATTCGGAGCGCTAAGAGGGTAATAGTGGAAAAAGGAATGTCTCCAAATATAAACTACACAGAATCATTCTGTGAAACATCTTTCTGATCTGTGCATTCAGCTAACAGAATTAAAACATACTTTTGATTGAGCAGATCTGAACACTCTTTCTGTAGAAAATGCAACTGGACATTAGGAGCGCTAAGAGCGTAGTAGTGGAAAAAGGAATATATTCAAATATAAACTACACAGAAGCATTCTGTGAAACTTCTTTCTGATCTGAGCATTCATCTAACAGAGTTAAACCATACTTTTGATTGAGCAGTTTTTAAACACTCTGTCTGTAGAAAATGCAACTGGACATTCGTAGCACTAAGTGGGTAATAGTGGAAAAAAGGATATGTCCAAATATAAACTACACAGAAGCATTGTATGAAACTTCTTTCTGTTCTGTGCATTCAACTAACAGAGTTGAACCTTACTTTTGATTGAGCCGTTCTGAAACACTCTTTCTGTAGAAACTGCAATTGGACATTCTGAGCGCTAAGAGGCCTATATTGGGAAAAAGAATGTCTACAAATAAAAACTACACAGAAGAATTGTGTGAAACTTCTTTCTGTTCTGTTTGTTCAACTAAAAGAGTTGAACCTTAGTTTTGATTGAGCCGTTCTGAAACACTCTTTCTTTAGAAAATGCAAGTGGAGATTCGGAGCGCTAAGAGGGTAATAGTGGAAAAAGGAATGTCTCCAAATATAAACTACACAGAATCATTCTGTGAAACTTCTTTCTGATCTGTGCATTCAGCTAACAGAATTAAACCATACTTTTGATTGAGCAGATCTGAACACTCTTTCTGTAGAAAATGCAACTGGACATTAGGAGCGCTAAGAGCGTAGTAGTGGAAAAAGGAATATATTCAAATATAAACTACACAGAAGCATTCTGTGAAACTTCTTTCTGATCTGAGCATTCAGCTAACAGAGTTAAACCATACTTTTGATTGAGCAGTTTTGAAACACTCTGTCTGTAGTAAATGCAACTGGACATTCGTAGCGCTAAGTGGGTAATAGTGGAAAAAAGGATATGTTCAAATATAAACTACACAGAAGCATTGTATGAAACTCCTTTCTGTTCTGTGCATTCAACTAAGAGAGTTGAACCTTACTTTTGATTGAGCCGTTCTGAAACACTCTTTCTGTAGAAACTGCAATTGGACATTCTGAGCGCTAAGAGGCCTATATTGGGAAAAAGAATGTCTACAAATAAAAACTACACAGAATAATTGTGTGAAAGTTCTTTCTGTTCTGTTTGTTCAACTAAAAGAGTTGAACCTTAGTTTTGATTGAGCCGTTCTGAAACACTCTTTCTGTAGAAAATGCAAGTGGAGATTCGGAGCGCTAAGAGGTTAATAGTGGAAAAAGGAATGTCTCCAAATATAAACTACACAGAATCATTCTGTGAAACTTCTTTCTGAACTGTGCATTCAGCTAACTGAGTTAAACCATACTTTTGATTGAGCAGATCTGAACACTCTTTCTGTAGAAAATGCAAGTGGAGATTCGGAGCGCTAAGAGGGTAAGAGTGGAAAAAGGAATGTCTCCAAATATAAACTACACAGAATAATTCTGTGAAACTTCTTTCTGATCTGTGCATTCAGCTAACAGAGTTAAACCATACTTTTGATTGAGCAGATCTGAACACTCTTTCTGTAGAAAATGCAACTGGACATTTGGAGCGCTAAGAGAGTAGTAGTGGAAAAAGGAATATATTCAAATATAAACTACACAGAAGCATTCTGTGAAACTTCTTTCTGATCTGAGCATTCAGCTAACAGAGTTAAACCATACTTTTGATTGAGCAGTTTTGAAACACTCTGTCTGTAGAAAATGCAACTGGACATTCGTAGCACTAAGTGGGTAATAGGGGAAAAAAGATATGTCCAAATATAAACTACACAGAAGCATTGTATGAAACTTCTTTCTGTTCTGTGCATTCAACTAACAGAGTTGAACCTTACTTTTGATTGAGCCGTTCTGAAACACTCTTTCTGTAGAAACTGCAATTGGACATTCTGAGCGCTAAGAGGCCTATATTGGGAAAAAGAATGTCTACAAATAAAAACTACACAGAAGAATTGTGTGAAACTTCTTTCTGTTCTGTTTGTTCAACTAAAAGAGTTGAACCTTAGTTTTGATTGAGCCGTTCTGAAACACTCTTTCTTTAGAAAATGCAAGTGGAGATTCGGAGCGCTAAGAGGGTAATAGTGGAAAAAGGAATGTCTCCAAATATAAACTACACAGAATCATTCTGTGAAACTTCTTTCTGATCTGTGCATTCAGCTAACAGAATTAAACCATACTTTTGATTGAGCAGATCTGAACACTCTTTCTGTAGAAAATGCAACTGGACATTAGGAGCGCTAAGAGCGTAGTAGTGGAAAAAGGAATATATTCAAATATAAACTACACAGAAGCATTCTGTGAAACTTCTTTCTGATCTGAGCATTCAGCTAACAGAGTTAAACCATACTTTTGATTGAGCAGTTTTGAAACACTCTGTCTGTAGAAAATGCAACTGGACATTCGTAGCGCTAAATGGGTAACAGTGGAAAAAAGGATATGTTCAAATATAAACTACACAGAAGCATTGTATGAAACTCCTTTCTGTTCTGTGCATTCAACTAACAGAGTTGAACCTTACTTTTGATTGAGCCGTTCTGAAACACTCTTTCTGTAGAAACTGCAATTGGACATTCTGAGCGCTAAGAGGCCTATATTGGGAAAAAGAATGTCTACAAATAAAAACTACACAGAAGAATTGTGTGAAACTTCTTTCTGTTCTGTTTGTTCAACTAAAAGATTTGAACCTTAGTTTTGATTGAGCCATTCTGAAACACTCTTTCTGTAGAAAATGCAAGTGGAGATTCGGAGCGCTAAGAGGGTAATAGTGGAAAAAGGAATGTCTCCAAATATAAACTACACAGAATCATTCTGTGAAACTTCTTTCTGAACTGTGCTTTCAGCTAACAGAGTTAAACCATACTTTTGATTGATCAGATCTGAACACTCTTTCTGTAGAAAATGCAAGTGGAGATTCGGAGCGCTAAGAGGGTAATAGTGGAAAAAGGAATGTCTCCAAATATAAACTACACAGAATAATTCTGTGAAACTTCTTTCTGATCTGTGCATTCAGCTAACAGAGTTAAACCATACTTTTGATTGAGCAGATCTGAACACTCTTTCTGTAGAAAATGCAACTGGACATTTGGAGCGCTAAGAGAGTAGTAGTGGAAAATGTAATATATTCAAATATAAACTACACAGAAGCATTCTGTGAAACTTCTTTCTGATCTGAGCATTCAGCTAACAGAGTTAAACCATACTTTTGATTGAGCAGTTTTGAAACACTCTGTCTGTAGAAAATGCAACTGGACATTCGTAGCACTAAGTGGGTAATAGGGGAAAAAAGGATATGTCCAAATATAAACTACACAGAAGCATTGTATGAAACTTCTTTCTGTTCTGTGCATTCAACTAACAGAGTTGAACCTTACTTTTGATTGAGCCGTTCTGAAACACTCTTTCTGTAGAAACTGCAATTGGACATTCTGAGCGCTAAGAGGCCAATATTGGGAAAAAGAATGTCTACAAATAAAAACTACACAGAAGAATTGTGTGAAACTTCTTTCTGTTCTGTTTGTTCAACTAAAAGAGTTGAACCTTAGTTTTGATTGAGCCGTTCTGAAACACTCTTTCTTTAGAAAATGCAAGTGGAGATTCGGAGCGCTAAGAGGGTAATAGTGGAAAAAGGAATGTCTCCAAATATAAACTACACAGAATCATTCTGTGAAACATCTTTCTGATCTGTGCATTCAGCTAACAGAATTAAAACATACTTTTGATTGAGCAGATCTGAACACTCTTTCTGTAGAAAATGCAACTGGACATTAGGAGCGCTAAGAACGTAGTAGTGGAAAAAGGAATATATTCAAATATAAACTACACAGAAGCATTCTGTGAAACTTCTTTCTGATCTGAGCATTCAGCTAACAGAGTTAAACCATACTTTTGATTGAGCAGTTTTGAAACACTCTGTCTGTAGAAAATGCAACTGGACATTCGTAGCGCTAAGTGGGTAATAGTGGAAAAAAGGATATGTTCAAATATAAACTACACAGAAGCATTGTATGAAACTCCTTTCTGTTCTGTGCATTCAACTAACAGAGTTGAACCTTACTTTTGATTGAGCCGTTCTGAAACACTCTTTCTGTAGAAACTGCAATTGGACATTCTGAGCGCTAAGAGGCCTATATTGGGAAAAAGAATGTCTACAAATAAAAACTACACAGAAGAATTGTGTGAAACTTCTTTCTGTTCTGTTTGTTCAACTAAAAGAGTTGAACCTTAGTTTTGATTGAGCCGTTCTGAAACACTCTTTCTTTAGAAAATGCAAGTGGAGATTCGGAGCGCTAAGAGGGTAATAGTGGAAAAAGGAATGTCTCCAAATATAAACTACACAGAATCATTCTGTGAAACTTCTTTCTGATCTGTGCATTCAGCTAACAGAGTTAAACCATACTTTTGATTGAGCAGATCTGAACACTCTTTCTGTAGAAAATGCAACTGGACATTAGGAGCGCTAAGAGCGTAGTAGTGGAAAAAGGAATATATTCAAATATAAACTACACAGAAGCATTCTGTGAAACTTCTTTCTGATCTGAGCATTCAGCTAACAGAGTTAAACCATACTTTTGATTGAGCAGTTTTGAAACACTCTGTCTGTAGAAAATGCAACTGGACATTCGTAGCGCTAAGTGGGTAATAGTGGAAAAAAGGATATGTTCAAATATAAACTACACAGAAGCATTGTATGAAACTTCTTTCTGTTCTGTGCATTCAACTAAAAGAGTTGAACCTTACCTTTGATTGAGCCGTTCTGAAACACTCTTTCTGTAGAAACTGCAATTGGACATTCTGAGCGCTAAGAGGCCTATATTGGGAAAAAGAATGTCTACAAATAAAAACTACACCGAAGAATTGTGTGAAACTTCTTTCTGTTCTGTTTGTTCAACTAAAAGATTTGAACCTTAGTTTTGATTGAGCCGTTCTGAAACACTCTTTCTGTAGAAAATGCAAGTGGAGATTCGGAGCGCTAAGAGGGTAATAATGGAAAAAGGAATGTCTCCAAATATAAACTACACAGAATCATTCTGTGAAACTTCTTTCTGAACTGTGCATTCAGCTAACAGAGTTAAACCATACTTTTGATTGAGCAGATCTGAACACTCTTTCTGTAGAAAATGCAATTGGAGATTCGGAGCGCTAAGAGGGTAATAGTGGAAAAAGGAATGTCTCCAAATATAAACTACACAGAATCATTCTGTGAAACTTCTTTCTGATCTGTGCATTCAGCTAACAGAATTAAAACATACATTGATTGAGCAGATCTGAACACTCTTTCTGTAGAAAATGCAACTGGACATTAGGAGCGCTAAGAGCGTAGTAGTGGAAAAAGGAATATATTCAAATATAAACTACACAGAAGCATTCTGTGAAACTTCTTTCTGATCTGAGCATTCAGCTAACAGAGTTAAACCATACTTTTGATTGAGCAGTTTTGAAACACTCTGTCTGTAGAAAATGCAACTGGACATTCGTAGCGCTAAGTGGGTAATAGTGGAAAAAAGGATATGTTCAAATATAAACTACACAGAAGCATTGTATGAAACTCCTTTCTGTTCTGTGCATTCAACTAACAGAGTTGAACCTTACTTTTGATTGAGCCGTTCTGAAACACTCTTTCTGTAGAAACTGCAATTGGACATTCTGAGCGCTAAGAGGCCTATATTGGGAAAAAGAATGTCTACAAATAAAAACTACACAGAAGAATTGTGTGAAACTTCTTTCTGTTCTGTTTGTTCAACTAAAAGAGTTGAACCTTAGTTTTGATTGAGCCGTTCTGAAACACTCTTTCTTTAGAAAATGCAAGTGGAGATTCGGAGCGCTAAGAGGGTAATAGTGGAAAAAGGAATGTCTCCAAATATAAACTACACAGAATCATTCTGTGAAACTTCTTTCTGATCTGTGCATTCAGCTAACAGAATTAAACCATACTTTTGATTGAGCAGATCTGAACACTCTTTCTGTAGAAAATGCAACTGGACATTAGGAGCGCTAAGAGCGTAGTAGTGGAAAAAGGAATATATTCAAATATAAACTACACAGAAGCATTCTGTGAAACTTCTTTCTGATCTGAGCATTCAGCTAACAGAGTTAAACCATACTTTTGATTGAGCAGTTTTGAAACACTCTGTCTGTAGAAAATGCAACTGGACATTCGTAGCGCTAAGTGGGTAATAGTGGAAAAAAGGATATGTTCAAATATAAACTACACAGAAGCATTGTATGAAACTCCTTTCTGTTCTGTGCATTCAACTAACAGAGTTGAACCTTACTTTTTATTGAGCCGTTCTGAAACACTCTTTCTGTAGAAACTGCAATTGGACATTCTGAGCGCTAAGAGGCCTATATTGGGAAAAAGAATGTCTACAAATAAAAACTACACAGAATAATTGTGTGAAACTTCTTTCTGTTGTGTTTGTTCAACTAAAAGAGTTGAACCTTAGTTTTGATTGAGCCGTTCTGAAACACTCTTTCTTTAGAAAATGCAAGTGGAGATTCGGAGCGCTAAGAGGGTAATAGTGGAAAAAGGAATGTCTCCAAATATAAACTACACAGAATCATTCTGTGAAACTTCTTTCTGATCTGTGCATTCAGCTAACAGAATTAAACCATACTTTTGATTGAGCAGATCTGAACACTCTTTCTGTAGAAAATGAAACTGGACATTAGGAGCGCTAAGAGCGTAGTAGTGGAAAAAGGAATATATTCAAATATAAACTACACAGAAGCATTCTGTGAAACTTCTTTCTGATCTGAGCATTCAGCTAACAGAGTTAAACCATACTTTTGATTGAGCAGTTTTGAAACACTCTGTCTGTAGAAAATGCAACTGGACATTCGTAGCGCTAAGTGGGTAATAGTGGAAAAAAGGATATGTTCAAATATAAACTACACAGAAGCATTGTATGAAACTTCTTTCTGTTCTGTGCATTCAACTAACAGAGTTGAACCTTACTTTTGATTGAGCCGTTCTGAAACACTCTTTCTGTAGAAACTGCAATTGGACATTCTGAGCGCTAAGAGGCCTATATTGGGAAAAAGAATGTCTACAAATAAAAACTACACCGAAGAATTGTGTGAAACTTCTTTCTGTTCTGTTTGTTCAACTAAAAGAGTTGAGCCTTAGTTTTGATTGAGCCGTTCTGAAACACTCTTTCTGTAGAAAATGCAAGTGGAGATTCGGAGCGCTAAGAGGGTAATAATGGAAAAAGGAATGTCTACAAATATAAACTACACAGAATCATTCTGTGAAACTTCTTTCTGAACTGTGCATTCAGCTACCAGAGTTAAACCATACTTTTGATTGAGCAGATCTGAACACTCTTTCTGTAGAAAATGCAATTGGAGATTCGGAGCGCTAAGAGGGTAATAGTGGAAAAAGGAATGTCTCCAAATATAAACTACACAGAATAATTCTGTGAAACTTGTTTCTGATCTGTGCATTCAGCTAACAGAGTTAAACCATACTTTTGATTGAGCAGATCTGAACACTCTTTCTGTAGAAAATGCAATTGGAGATTCGGAGCGCTAAGAGGGTAATAGTGGAAAAAGGAATGTCTCCAAATATAAACTACACAGAATAAATCTGTGAAACTTCTTTCTGATCTGTGCATTCAGCTAACAGAGTTAAACCATACTTTTGATTGAGCAGATCTGAACACTCTTTCTGTAGAAAATGCAACTAGACATTTGGAGCGCTAAGAGAGTAGTAGTGGAAAAAGGAATATATTCAAATATAAACTACACAGAAGCATTCTGTGAAACTTCTTTCTGATCTGAGCATTCAGCTAACAGAGTTAAACCATACTTTTGATTGAGCAGTTTTGAAACACTCTGTCTGTAGAAAATGCAACTGGACATTCGTAGCACTAAGTGGGTAATAGTGGAAAAAAGGATATGTCCAAATATAAACTACACAGAAGCATTGTATGAAACTTCTTTCTGTTCTGTGCATTCAACTAACAGAGTTGAACCTTACTTTTGATTGAGCCGTTCTGAAACACTCTTTCTGTAGAAACTGCAATTGGACATTCTGAGCGCTAAGAGGCCTATATTGGGAAAATGAATGTCTACAAATAAAAACTACACAGAAGAATTGTGTGAAACTTCTTTCTGTTCTGTTTGTTCAACTAAAAGAGTTGAACCTTAGTTTTGATTGAGCCGTTCTGAAACACTCTTTCTTTAGAAAATGCAAGTGGAGATTCGGAGCGCTAAGAGGGTAATAGTGGAAAAAGGAATGTCTCCAAATATAAACTACACAGAATCATTCTGTGAAACTTCTTTCTGATCTGTGCATTCAGCTAAGAGAATTAAAACATACATTGATTGAGCAGATCTGAACACTCTTTCTGTAGAAAATGCAACTGGACATTAGGAGCGCTAAGAGCGTAGTAGTGGAAAAAGGAATATATTCAAATATAAACTACACAGAAGCATTCTGTGAAACTTCTTTCTGATCTGAGCATTCAGCTAACAGAGTTAAACCATACTTTTGATTGAGCAGTTTTGAAACACTCTGTCTGTAGAAAATGCAACTGGACATTCGTAGCGCTAAGTGGGTAATAGTGGAAAAAAGGATATGTTCAAATATAAACTACACAGAAGCATTGTATGAAACTCCTTTCTGTTCTGTGCATTCAACTAACAGAGTTGAACCTTACTTTTGATTGAGCCGTTCTGAAACACTCTTTCTGTAGAAACTGCAATTGGACATTCTGAGCGCTAAGAGGCCTATATTGGGAAAAAGAATGTCTACAAATAAAAACTACACAGAAGAATTGTGTGAAACTTCTTTCTGTTCTGTTTGTTCAACTAAAAGAGTTGAACCTTAGTTTTGATTGAGCCGTTCTGAAACACTCTTTCTTTAGAAAATGCAAGTGGAGATTCGGAGCGCTAAGAGGGTAATAGTGGAAAAAGGAATGTCTCCAAATATAAACTACACAGAATCATTCTGTGAAACTTCTTTCTGATCTGTGCATTCAGCTAACAGAATTAAACCATACTTTTGATTGAGCAGATCTGAACACTCTTTCTGTAGAAAATGCAACTGGACATTAGGAGCGCTAAGAGCGTAGTAGTGGAAAAAGGAATATATTCAAATATAAACTACACAGAAGCATTCTGTGAAACTTCTTTCTGATCTGAGCATTCAGCTAACAGAGTTAAACCATACTTTTGATTGAGCAGTTTTGAAACACTCTGTCTGTAGAAAATGCAACTGGACATTCGTAGCGCTAAGTGGGTAATAGTGGAAAAAAGGATATGTTCAAATATAAACTACACAGAAGCATTGTATGAAACTTCTTTCTGTTCTGTGCATTCAACTAACAGAGTTGAACCTTACTTTTGATTGAGCCGTTCTGAAACACTCTTTCTGTAGAAACTGCAATTGGACATTCTGAGCGCTAAGAGGCCTATATTGGGAAAAAGAATGTCTACAAATAAAAACTACACCGAAGAATTGTGTGAAACTTCTTTCTGTTCTGTTTGTTCAACTAAAAGAGTTGAGCCTTAGTTTTGATTGAGCCGTTCTGAAACACTCTTTCTGTAGAAAATGCAAGTGGAGATTCGGAGCGCTAAGAGGGTAATAATGGAAAAAGGAATGTCTACAAATATAAACTACACAGAATCATTCTGTGAAACTTCTTTCTGAACTGTGCATTCAGCTAACAGAGTTAAACCATACTTTTGATTGAGCAGATCTGAACACTCTTTCTGTAGAAAATGCAATTGGAGATTCGGAGCGCTAAGAGGGTAATAGTGGAAAAAGGAATGTCTCCAAATATAAACTACACAGAATAATTCTGTGAAACTTGTTTCTGATCTGTGCATTCAGCTAACAGAGTTAAACCATACTTTTGATTGAGCAGATCTGAACACTCTTTCTGTAGAAAATGCAATTGGAGATTCGGAGCGCTAAGAGGGTAATAGTGGAAAAAGGAATGTCTCCAAATATAAACTACACAGAATAAATCTGTGAAACTTCTTTCTGATCTGTGCATTCAGCTAACAGAGTTAAACCATACTTTTGATTGAGCAGATCTGAACACTCTTTCTGTAGAAAATGCAACTAGACATTTGGAGCGCTAAGAGAGTAGTAGTGGAAAAAGGAATATATTCAAATATAAACTACACAGAAGCATTCTGTGAAACTTCTTTCTGATCTGAGCATTCAGCTAACAGAGTTAAACCATACTTTTGATTGAGCAGTTTTGAAACACTCTGTCTGTAGAAAATGCAACTGGACATTCGTAGCACTAAGTGGGTAATAGTGGAAAAAAGGATATGTCCAAATATAAACTACACAGAAGCATTGTATGAAACTTCTTTCTGTTCTGTGCATTCAACTAACAGAGTTGAACCTTACTTTTGATTGAGCCGTTCTGAAACACTCTTTCTGTAGAAACTGCAATTGGACATTCTGAGCGCTAAGAGGCCTATATTGGGAAAATGAATGTCTACAAATAAAAACTACACAGAAGAATTGTGTGAAACTTCTTTCTGTTCTGTTTGTTCAACTAAAAGAGTTGAACCTTAGTTTTGATTGAGCCGTTCTGAAACACTCTTTCTTTAGAAAATGCAAGTGGAGATTCGGAGCGCTAAGAGGGTAATAGTGGAAAAAGGAATGTCTCCAAATATAAACTACACAGAATCATTCTGTGAAACTTCTTTCTGATCTGTGCATTTAGCTAAGAGAATTAAAACATACATTGATTGAGCAGATCTGAACACTCTTTCTGTAGAAAATGCAACTGGACATTAGGAGCGCTAAGAGCGTAGTAGTGGAAAAAGGAATATATTCAAATATAAACTACACAGAAGCATTCTGTGAAACTTCTTTCTGATCTGAGCATTCAGCTAACAGAGTTAAACCATACTTTTGATTGAGCAGTTTTGAAACACTCTGTCTGTAGAAAATGCAACTGGACATTCGTAGCGCTAAGTGGGTAATAGTGGAAAAAAGGATATGTTCAAATATAAACTACACAGAAGCATTGTATGAAACTCCTTTCTGTTCTGTGCATTCAACTAACAGAGTTGAACCTTACTTTTGATTGAGCCGTTCTGAAACACTCTTTCTGTAGAAACTGCAATTGGACATTCTGAGCGCTAAGAGGCCTATATTGGGAAAAAGAATGTCTACAAATAAAAACTACACAGAAGAATTGTGTGAAACTTCTTTCTGTTCTGTTTGTTCAACTAAAAGAGTTGAACCTTAGTTTTGATTGAGCCGTTCTGAAACACTCTTTCTTTAGAAAATGCAAGTGGAGATTCGGAGCGCTAAGAGGGTAATAGTGGAAAAAGGAATGTCTCCAAATATAAACTACACAGAATCATTCTGTGAAACTTCTTTCTGATCTGTGCATTCAGCTAACAGAATTAAACCATACTTTTGATTGAGCAGATCTGAACACTCTTTCTGTAGAAAATGCAACTGGACATTAGGAGCGCTAAGAGCGTAGTAGTGGAAAAAGGAATATATTCAAATATAAACTACACAGAAGCATTCTGTGAAACTTCTTTCTGATCTGAGCATTCAGCTAACAGAGTTAAACCATACTTTTGATTGAGCAGTTTTGAAACACTCTGTCTGTAGAAAATGCAACTGGACATTCGTAGCGCTAAGTGGGTAATAGTGGAATAAAGGATATGTTCAAATATAAACTACACAGAAGCATTGTATGAAACTCCTTTCTGTTCTGTGCATTCAACTAACAGAGTTGAACCTTACTTTTGATTGAGCCGTTCTGAAACACTCTTTCTGTAGAAACTGCAATTGGACATTCTCAGCGCTAAGAGGCCTATATTGGGAAAAAGAATGTCTACAAATAAAAACTACACAGAATAATTGTGTGAAACTTCTTTCTGTTCTGTTTGTTCAACTAAAAGAGTTGAACCTTAGTTTTGATTGAGCCGTTCTGAAACACTCTTTCTGTAGAAAATGCAAGTGGAGATTCGGAGCGCTAAGAGGGTAGTAGTGGAAAAAGGAATGTCTCCAAATATAAAATACACAGAATAATTCTGTGAAACTTCTTTCTGATCTGTGCATTCAGCTAACAGAGTTAAACCATACTTTTGATTGAGCAGATCTGAACACTCTTTCTGTAGAAAATGCAACTGGACATTTGGAGCGCTAAGAGAGTAGTAGTGGAAAAAGGAATATATTCAAATATAAACTACACAGAAGCATTCTGTGAAACTTCTTTCTGATCTGAGCATTCAGCTAACAGAGTTAAACCATACTTTTGATTGAGCAGTTTTGAAACACTCTGTCTGTAGAAAATGCAACTGGACATTCGTAGCACTAAGTGGGTAATAGTGGAAAAAAGGATATGTCCAAATATAAACTACACAGAAGCATTGTATGAAACTTCTTTCTGTTCTGTGCATTCAACTAACAGAGTTGAACCTTACTTTTGATTGAGCCGTTCTGAAACACTCTTTCTGTAGAAATTGCAATTGCACATTCTGAGCGCTAAGAGGCCTATATTGGGAAAAAGAATGTCTACAAATAAAAACTACACAGAAGAATTGTGTGAAACTTCTTTCTGTTCTGTTTGTTCAACTCAAAGAGTTGAACCTTAGTTTTGATTGAGCCGTTCTGAAACACTCTTTCTTTAGAAAATGCAAGTGGAGATTCGGAGCGCTAAGAGGGTAATAGTGGAAAAAGGAATGTCTCCAAATATAAACTACACAGAATCATTCTGTGAAACTTCTTTCTGATCTGTGCATTCAGCTAACAGAATTAAACCATACTTTTGATTGAGCAGATCTGAACACTCTTTCTGTAGAAAATGCAACTGGACATTAGGAGCGCTAAGAGCGTAGTAGTGGAAAAAGGAATATATTCAAATATAAACTACACAGAAGCATTCTGTGAAACTTCTTTCTGATCTGAGCATTCAGCTAACAGAGTTAAACCATACTTTTGATTGAGCAGTTTTGAAACACTCTGTCTGTAGAAAATGCAACTGGACATTCGTAGCGCTAAGTGGGTAATAGTGGATAAAAGGATATGTTCAAATATAAACTACACAGAAGCATTGTATGAAACTTCTTTCTGTTCTGTGCATTCAACTAACAGAGTTGAACCTTACTTTTGATTGAGCCGTTCTGAAACACTCTTTCTGTAGAAACTGCAATTGGACATTCTGAGCGCTAAGAGGCCTATATTGGGAAAAAGAATGTCTACAAATAAAAACTACACCGAAGAATTGTGTGAAACTTCTTTCTGTTCTGTTTGTTCAACTAAAAGAGTTGAACCTTAGTTTTGATTGAGCCGTTCTGAAACACTCTTTCAGTAGAAAATGCAAGTGGAGATTCGGAGCGCTAAGAGGGTAATAATGGAAAAAGGAATGTCTACAAATATAAACTACACAGAATCATTCTGTGAAACTCCTTTCTGAACTGTGCATTCAGCTAACAGTGTTAAACCATACTTTTGATTGAGCAGATCTGAACACTCTTTCTGTAGAAAATGCAATTGGAGATTCGGAGCGCTAAGAGGGTAATAGTGGAAAAAGGAATGTCTCCAAATATAAACTACACAGAATAATTCTGTGAAACTTCTTTCTGATCTGTGCATTCAGCTAACAGAGTTAAACCATACTTTTGATTGAGCAGATCTGAACACTCTTTCTGCAGAAAATGCAACTGGACATTTGGAGCGCTAAGAGAGTAGTAGTGGAAAAAGGAATATATTCAAATATAAACTACACAGAAGCATTCTGTGAAACTTCTTTCTGATCTGAGCATTCAGCTAACAGAGTTAAACCACACTTTTGATTGAGCAGTTTTGAAACACTCTGTCTGTAGAAAATGCAACTGGACATTCGTAGCGCTAAGTGGGTAATAGTGGAAAAAAGGATATGTTCAAATATAAACTACACAGAAGCATTGTATGAAACTTCTTTCTGTTCTGTGCATTCAACTAACAGACTTGAACCTTACTTTTGATTGTGCCGTTCTGAAACACTCTTTCTGTAGAAACTGCAATTGGACATTCTGAGCGCTAAGAGGCCTATATTGGGAAAAAGAATGTCTACAAATAAAAACTACACAGAAGAATTGTGTGAAACTTCTTTCTGTTCTGTTTGTTCATCTAAAAGAGTTGAACCTTAGTTTTGATTGAGCCGTTCTGAAACACTCTTTCTTTAGAAAATGCAAGTGGAGATTCGGAGCGCTAAGAGGGTAATAGTGGAAAAAGTAATGTCTCCAAATATAAACTACACAGAATCATTCTGTGAAACTTCTTTCTGATCTGTGCATTCAGCTAACAGAATTAAACCATACTTTTGATTGAGCAGATCTGAACACTCTTTCTGTAGAAAATGCAACTGGACATTAGGAGTGCTAAGAGCGTAGTAGTGGAAAAAGGAATATATTCAAATATAAACTACACAGAAGCATTCTGTGAAACTTCTTTCTGATCTGAGCATTCAGCTAACAGAGTTAAACCATACTTTTGATTGAGCAGTTTTGAAACACTCTGTCTGTAGAAAATGCAACTGGACATTCGTAGCGCTAAGTGGGTAATAGTGGAAAAAAGGATATGTTCAAATATAAACTACACAGAAGCATTGTATGAAACTTCTTTCTGTTCTGTGCATTCAACTAACAGAGTTGAACCTTACTTTTGATTGAGCCATTCTGAAACACTCTTTCTGTATAAACTGCAATTGGACATTCTGAGCGCTAAGAGGCCTATATAGGGAAAAAGAATGTCTACAAATAAAAACTACACAGAAGAATTGTGTGAAACTTCTTCCTGTTCTGTTTGTTCAACTAAAAGAGTTGAACCTTAGTTTTGATTGAGCCGTTCTGAAACACTCTTTCTGTAGAAAATGCAAGTGGAGATTCGGAGCGCTAAGAGGGTAATAATGGAAAAAGGAATGTCTACAAATATAAACTACACAGAATCATTCTGTGAAACTTCTTTCTGAACTGTGCATTCAGCTAACAGAGTTAAACCATACTTTTGATTGAGCAGATCTGAACACTCTTTCTGTAGAAAATGCAATTGGAGATTCGGAGCGCTAAGAGGGTAATAGTGGAAAAAGGAATGTCTCCAAATATAAACGACACAGAATAATTCTGTGAAACTTCTTTCTGATCTGTGCATTCAGCTAACAGAGTTAAACCATACTTTTGATTGAGCAGATCTGAACACTCTTTCTGTAGAAAATGCAATTGGAGATTCGGAGCGCTAAGAGGGTAATAGTGGAAAAAGGAATGTCTCCAAATATAAACTACACAGAATAAATCTGTGAAACTTCTTTCTGATCTGTGCATTCAGCTAACAGAGTTAAACCATACTTTTGATTGAGCAGATCTGAACACTCTTTCTGTAGAAAATGCAACTGGACATTTCGAGCGCTAAGAGAGTAGTAGTGGAAAAAGGAATATATTCAAATATAAACTACACAGAAGCATTCTGTGAAACTTCTTTCTGATCTGAGCATTCAGCTAACAGAGTTAAACCATACTTTTGATTGAGCAGTTTTGAAACACTCTGTCTGTAGAAAATGCAACTGGACATTCGTAGCACTAAGTGGGTAATAGTGGAAAAAAGGATATGTCCAAATATAAACTACACAGAAGCATTGTATGAAACTTCTTTCTGTTCTGTGCATTCAACTAACAAAGTTGAACCTTACTTTTGATTGAGCCGTTCTGAAACACTCTTTCTGTAGAAACTGCAATTGGACATTCTGAGCGCTAAGAGGCCTATATTGGGAAAAAGAATGTCTACAAATAAAAACTACACAGAAGAATTGTGTGAAACTTCTTTCTGTTCTGTTTGTTCAACTAAAAGAGTTGAACCTTAGTTTTGATTGAGCCGTTCTGAAACACTCTTTCTTTAGAAAATGCAAGTGGAGATTCGGAGCGCTAAGAGGGTAATAGTGGAAAAAGGAATGTCTCCAAATATAAACTACACAGAATCATTCTGTGAAACTTCTTTCTGATCTGTGCATTCAGCTAACAGAATTAAAACATACATTGATTGAGCAGATCTGAACACTCTTTCTGTAGAAAATGCAACTGGACATTAGGAGCGCTAAGAGCGTAGTAGTGGAAAAAGGAATATATTCAAATATAAACTACACAGAAGCATTCTGTGAAACTTCTTTCTGATCTGAGCATTCAGCTAACAGAGTTAAACCATACATTTGATTGAGCAGTTTTGAAACACTCTGTCTGTAGAAAATGCAACTGGACATTCGTAGCGCTAAGTGGGTAATAGTGGAAAAAAGGATATGTTCAAATATAAACTACACAGAAGCATTGTATGAAACTCCTTTCTGTTCTGTGCATTCAACTAACAGAGTTGAACCTTACTTTTGATTGAGCCGTTCTGAAACACTCTTTCTGTAGAAACTGCAATTGGACATTCTGAGCGCTAAGAGGCCTATATTGGGAAAAAGAATGTCTACAAATAAAAACTACACAGAAGAATTGTGTGAAACTTCTTTCTGTTCTGTTTGTTCAACTAAAAGAGTTGAACCTTAGTTTTGATTGAGCCGTTCTGAAACACTCTTTCTTTAGAAAATGCAAGTGGAGATTCGGAGAGCTAAGAGGGTAATAGTGGAAAAAGGAATGTCTCCAAATATAAACTACACAGAATCATTCTGTGAAACTTCTTTCTGATCTGTGCATTCAGCTAACAGAATTAAACCATACTTTTGATTGAGCAGATCTGAACACTCTTTCTGTAGAAAATGCAACTGGACATTGGGAGTGCTAAGAGCGTAGTAGTGGAAAAAGGAATATATTCAAATATAAACTACACAGAAGCATTCTGTGAAACTTCTTTCTGATCTGAGCATTCAGCTAACAGAGTTAAACCATACTTTTGATTGAGCAGTTTTGAAACACTCTGTCTGTAGAAAATGCAACTGGACATTCGTAGCGCTAAGTGGGTAATAGTGGAAAAAAGGATATGTTCAAATATAAACTACACAGAAGCATTGTATGAAACTTCTTTCTGTTCTGTGCATTCAACTAACAGAGTTGAACCTTACTTTTGATTGAGCCATTCTGAAACACTCTTTCTGTATAAACTGCAATTGGACATTCTGAGCGCTAAGAGGCCTATATAGGGAAAAAGAATGTCTACAAATAAAAACTACACAGAAGAATTGTGTGAAACTTCTTTCTGTTCTGTTTGTTCAACTAAAAGAGTTGAACCTTAGTTTTGATTGAGCCGTTCTGAAACACTCTTTCTGTAGAAAATGCAAGTGGAGATTCGGAGCGCTAAGAGGGTAATAATGGAAAAAGGAATGTCTACAAATATAAACTACACAGAATCATTCTGTGAAACTTCTTTCTGAACTGTGCATTCAGCTAACAGAGTTAAACCATACTTTTGATTGAGCAGATCTGAACACTCTTTCTGTAGAAAATGCAATTGGAGATTCGGAGCGCTAAGAGGGTAATAGTGGAAAAAGGAATGTCTCCAAATATAAACGACACAGAATAATTCTGTGAAACTTCTTTCTGATCTGTGCATTCAGCTAACAGAGTTAAACCATACTTTTGATTGAGCAGATCTGAACACTCTTTCTGTAGAAAATGCAATTGGAGATTCGGAGCGCTAAGAGGGTAATAGTGGAAAAAGGAATGTCTCCAAATATAAACTACACAGAATAAATCTGTGAAACTTCTTTCTGATCTGTGCATTCAGCTAACAGAGTTAAACCATACTTTTGATTGAGCAGATCTGAACACTCTTTCTGTAGAAAATGCAACTGGACATTTGGAGCGCTAAGAGAGTAGTAGTGGAAAAAGGAATATATTCAAATATAAACTACACAGAAGCATTCTGTGAAACTTCTTTCTGATCTGAGCATTCAGCTAACAGAGTTAAACCATACTTTTGATTGAGCAGTTTTGAAACACTCTGTCTGTAGAAAATGCAACTGGACATTCGTAGCACTAAGTGGGTAATAGTGGAAAAAAGGATATGTCCAAATATAAACTACACAGAAGCATTGTATGAAACTTCTTTCTGTTCTGTGCATTCAACTAACAAAGTTGAACCTTACTTTTGATTGAGCCGTTCTGAAACACTCTTTCTGTAGAAACTGCAATTGGACATTCTGAGCGCTAAGAGGCCTATATTGGGAAAAAGAATGTCTACAAATAAAAACTACACAGAAGAATTGTGTGAAACTTCTTTCTGTTCTGTTTGTTCAACTAAAAGAGTTGAACCTTAGTTTTGATTGAGCCGTTCTGAAACACTCTTTCTTTAGAAAATGCAAGTGGAGATTCGGAGCGCTAAGAGGGTAATAGTGGAAAAAGGAATGTCTCCAAATATAAACTACACAGAATCATTCTGTGAAACTTCTTTCTGATCTGTGCATTCAGCTAACAGAATTAAAACATACATTGATTGAGCAGATCTGAACACTCTTTCTGTAGAAAATGCAACTGGACATTAGGAGCGCTAAGAGCGTAGTAGTGGAAAAAGGAATATATTCAAATATAAACTACACAGAAGCATTCTGTGAAACTTCTTTCTGATCTGAGCATTCAGCTAACAGAGTTAAACCATACATTTGATTGAGCAGTTTTGAAACACTCTGTCTGTAGAAAATGCAACTGGACATTCGTAGCGCTAAGTGGGTAATAGTGGAAAAAAGGATATGTTCAAATATAAACTACACAGAAGCATTGTATGAAACTCCTTTCTGTTCTGTGCATTCAACTAACAGAGTTGAACCTTACTTTTGATTGAGCCGTTCTGAAACACTCTTTCTGTAGAAACTGCAATTGGACATTCTGAGCGCTAAGAGGCCTATATTGGGAAAAAGAATGTCTACAAATAAAAACTACACAGAAGAATTGTGTGAAACTTCTTTCTGTTCTGTTTGTTCAACTAAAAGAGTTGAACCTTAGTTTTGATTGAGCCGTTCTGAAACACTCTTTCTTTAGAAAATGCAAGTGGAGATTCGGAGAGCTAAGAGGGTAATAGTGGAAAAAGGAATGTCTCCAAATATAAACTACACAGAATCATTCTGTGAAACTTCTTTCTGATCGGTGCATTCAGCTAACAGAATTAAACCATACTTTTGATTGAGCAGATCTGAACACTCTTTCTGTAGAAAATGAAACTGGACATTAGGAGCGCTAAGAGCGTAGTAGTGGAAAAAGGAATATATTCAAATATAAACTACACAGAAGCATTCTGTGAAACTTCTTTCTGATCTGAGCATTCAGCTAACAGAGTTAAACCATACTTTTGATTGAGCAGTTTTGAAACACTCTGTCTGTAGAAAATGCAACTGGACATTCGTAGCGCTAAGTGGGTAATAGTGGAATAAAGGATATGTTCAAATATAAACTACACAGAAGCATTGTATGAAACTCCTTTCTGTTCTGTGCATTCAACTAACAGAGTTGAACCTTACTTTTGATTGAGCCGTTCTGAAACACTCTTTCTGTAGAAACTGCAATTGCACATTCTGAGCGCTAAGAGGCCTATATTGGGAAAAAGAATGTCTACAAATAAAAACTACACAGAAAAATTGTGTGAAACTTCTTTCTGTTCTGTTTGTTCAACTCAAAGAGTTGAACCTTAGTTTTGATTGAGCCGTTCTGAAACACTCTTTCTTTAGAAAATGCAAGTGGAGATTCGGAGCGCTAAGAGGGTAATAGTGGAAAAAGGAATGTCTCCAAATATAAACTACACAGAATCATTCTGTGAAACTTCTTTCTGATCTGTGCATTCAGCTAACAGAATTAAACCATACTTTTGATTGAGCAGATCTGAACACTCTTTCTGTAGAAAATGCAACTGGACATTAGGAGCGCTAAGAGCGTAGTAGTGGAAAAAGGAATATATTCAAATATAAACTACACAGAAGCATTCTGTGAAACTTCTTTCTGATCTGAGCATTCAGCTAACAGAGTTAAACCATACTTTTGATTGAGCAGTTTTGAAACACTCTGTCTGTAGAAAATGCAACTGGACATTCGTAGCGCTAAGTGGGTAATAGTGGATAAAAGGATATGTTCAAATATAAACTACACAGAAGCATTGTATGAAACTTCTTTCTGTTCTGTGCATTCAACTAACAGAGTTGAACCTTACTTTTGATTGAGCCGTTCTGAAACACTCTTTCTGTAGAAACTGCAATTGGACATTCTGAGCGCTAAGAGGCCTATATTGGGAAAAAGAATGTCTACAAATAAAAACTACACCGAAGAATTGTGTGAAACTTCTTTCTGTTCTGTTTGTTCAACTAAAAGAGTTGAACCTTAGTTTTGATTGAGCCGTTCTGAAACACTCTTTCTGTAGAAAATGCAAGTGGAGATTCGGAGCGCTAAGAGGGTAATAATGGAAAAAGGAATGTCTACAAATATAAACTACACAGAATCATTCTGTGAAACTTCTTTCTGAACTGTGCATTCAGCTAACAGTGTTAAACCATACTTTTGATTGAGCAGATCTGAACACTCTTTCTGTAGAAAATGCAATTGGAGATTCGGAGCGCTAAGAGGGTAATAGTGGAAAAAGGAATGTCTCCAAATATAAACTACACAGAATAATTCTGTGAAACTTCTTTCTGATCTGTGCATTCAGCTAACAGAGTTAAACCATACTTTTGATTGAGCAGATCTGAACACTCTTTCTGCAGAAAATGCAACTGGACATTTGGAGCGCTAAGAGAGTAGTAGTGGAAAAAGGAATATATTCAAATATAAACTACACAGAAGCATTCTGTGAAACTTCTTTCTGATCTGAGCATTCAGCTAACAGAGTTAAACCACACTTTTGATTGAGCAGTTTTGAAACACTCTGTCTGTAGAAAATGCAACTGGACATTCGTAGCGCTAAGTGGGTAATAGTGGAAAAAAGGATATGTTCAAATATAAACTACACAGAAGCATTGTATGAAACTTCTTTCTGTTCTGTGCATTCAACTAACAGACTTGAACCTTACTTTTGATTGTGCCGTTCTGAAACACTCTTTCTGTAGAAACTGCAATTGGACATTCTGAGCGCTAAGAGGCCTATATTGGGAAAAAGAATGTCTACAAATAAAAACTACACAGAATAATTGTGTGAAACTTCTTTCTGTTCTGTTTGTTCAACTAAAAGAGTTGAACCTTAGTTTTGATTGAGCCGTTCTGAAACACTCTTTCTTTAGAAAATGCAAGTGGAGATTCGGAGCGCTAAGAGGGTAATAGTGGAAAAAGGAATGTCTCCAAATATAAACTACACAGAATCATTCTGTGAAACTTCATTCTGATCTGTGCATTCAGCTAACAGAATTAAACCATACTTTTGATTGAGCAGATCTGAACACTCTTTCTGTAGAAAATGCAACTGGACATTAGGAGTGCTAAGAGCGTAGTAGTGGAAAAAGGAATATATTCAAATATAAACTACACAGAAGCATTCTGTGAAACTTCTTTCTGATCTGAGCATTCAGCTAACAGAGTTAAACCATACTTTTGATTGAGCAGTTTTGAAACACTCTGTCTGTAGAAAATGCAACTGGACATTCGTAGCGCTAAGTGGGTAATAGTGGAAAAAAGGATATGTTCAAATATAAACTACACAGAAGCATTGTATGAAACTTCTTTCTGTTCTGTGCATTCAACTAACAGAGTTGAACCTTACTTTTGATTGAGCCGTTCTGAAACACTCTTTCTGTATAAACTGCAATTGGACATTCTGAGCGCTAAGAGGCCTATATTGGGAAAAAGAATGTCTACAAATAAAAACTACACAGAAGAATTGTGTGAAACTTCTTTCTGTTCTGTTTGTTCAACTAAAAGAGTTGAACCTTAGTTTTGATTGAGCCGTTCTGAAACACTCTTTCTGTAGAAAATGCAAGTGGAGATTCGGAGCGCTAAGAGGGTAATAATGGAAAAAGGAATGTCTACAAATATAAACTACACAGAATCATTCTGTGAAACTTCTTTCTGAACTGTGCATTCAGCTAACAGAGTTAAACCATACTTTTGATTGAGCAGATCTGAACACTCTTTCTGTAGAAAATGCAATTGGAGTTTCGGAGCGCTAAGAGGGTAATAGTGGAAAAAGGAATGTCTCCAAATATAAACGACACAGAATAATTCTGTGAAACTTCTTTCTGATCTGTGCATTCAGCTAACAGAGTTAAACCATACTTTTGATTGAGCAGATCTGAACACTCTTTCTGTAGAAAATGCAATTGGAGATTCGGAGCGCTAAGAGGGTAATAGTGGAAAAAGGAATGTCTCCAAATATAAACTACACAGAATAAATCTGTGAAACTTCTTTCTGATCTGTGCATTCAGCTAACAGAGTTAAACCATACTTTTGATTGAGCAGATCTGAACACTCTTTCTGTAGAAAATGCAACTGGACATTTGGAGCGCTAAGAGAGTAGTAGTGGAAAAAGGAATATATTCAAATATAAACTACACAGAAGCATTCTGTGAAACTTCTTTCTGATCTGAGCATTCAGCTAACAGAGTTAAACCATACTTTTGATTGAGCAGTTTTGAAACACTCTGTCTGTAGAAAATGCAACTGGACATTCGTAGCACTAAGTGGGTAATAGTGGAAAAAAGGATATGTCCAAATATAAACTACACAGAAGCATTGTATGAAACTTCTTTCTGTTCTGTGCTTTCAACTAACAGAGTTGAACCTTACTTTTGATTGAGCCATTCTGAAACACTCTTTCTGTAGAAACTGCAATTGGACATTCTGAGCGCTAAGAGGCCTATATTGGGAAAAAGAATGTCTACAAATAAAAACTACACAGAAGAATTGTGTGAAACTTCTTTCTGTTCTGTTTGTTCAACTAAAAGAGTTGAACCTTAGTTTTGATTGAGCCGTTCTGAAACACTCTTTCTTTAGAAAATGCAAGTGGAGATTCGGAGCGCTAAGAGGGTAATAGTGGAAAAAGGAATGTCTCCAAATATAAACTACACAGAATCATTCTGTGAAACTTCTTTCTGATCTGTGCATTCAGCTAACAGAATTAAAACATACATTGATTGAGCAGATCTGAACACTCTTTCTGTAGAAAATGCAACTGGACATTAGGAGCGCTAAGAGCGTAGTAGTGGAAAAAGGAATATATTCAAATATAAACTACACAGAAGCATTCTGTGAAACTTCTTTCTGATCTGAGCATTCAGCTAACAGAGTTAAACCATACTTTTGATTGAGCAGTTTTGAAACACTCTGTCTGTAGAAAATGCAACTGGACATTCGTAGCGCTAAGTGGGTAATAGTGGAAAAAAGGATATGTTCAAATATAAACTACACAGAAGCATTGTATGAAACTCCTTTCTGTTCTGTGCATTCAACTAACAGAGTTGAACCTTACTTTTGATTGAGCCGTTCTGAAACACTCTTTCTGTAGAAACTGCAATTGGACATTCTGAGCGCTAAGAGGCCTATATTGGGAAAAAGAATGTCTACAAATAAAAACTACACAGAAGAATTGTGTGAAACTTCTTTCTGTTCTGTTTGTTCAACTAAAAGAGTTGAACCTTAGTTTTGATTGAGCCGTTCTGAAACACTCTTTCTTTAGAAAATGCAAGTGGAGATTCGGAGCGCTAAGAGGGTAATAGTGGAAATAGGAATGTCTCCAAATATAAACTACACAGAATCATTCTGTGAAACTTCTTTCTCATCTGTGCATTCAGCTAACAGAATTAAACCATACTTTTGATTGAGCAGATCTGAACACTCTTTCTGTAGAAAATGCAACTGGACATTAGGAGCGCTAAGAGCGTAGTAGTGGAAAAAGGAATATATTCAAATATAAACTACACAGAAGCATTCTGTGAAACTTCTTTCTGATCTGAGCATTCAGCTAACAGAGTTAAACCATACTTTTGATTGAGCAGTTTTGAAACACTCTGTCTGTAGAAAATGCAACTGGACATTCGTAGCGCTAAGTGGGTAATAGTGGAATAAAGGATATGTTCAAATATAAACTACACAGAAGCATTGTATGAAACTCCTTTCTGTTCTGTGCATTCAACTAACAGAGTTGAACCTTACTTTTGATTGAGCCGTTCTGAAACACTCTTTCTGTAGAAACTGCAATTGGACATTCTGAGCGCTAAGAGGCCTATATTGGGAAAAAGAATGTCTACAAATAAAAACTACACAGAAAAATTGTGTGAAACTTCTTTCTGTTCTGTTTGTTCAACTAAAAGAGTTGAACCTTAGTTTTGATTGAGCCGTTCTGAAACACTCTTTCTGTAGAAAATGCAAGTGGAGATTCGGAGCGCTAAGAGGGTAATAGTGGAAAAAGGAATGTCTCCAAATATAAACTACACAGAATCATTCTGTGAAACTTCTTTCTGAACTGTGCATTCAGCTAACAGAGTTAAACCATACTTTTGATTGAGCAGATCTGAACAATCTTTCTGTAGAAAATGCAAGTGGAGATTCGGAGCGCTAAGAGGGTAATAGTGGAAAAAGGAATGTCTCCAAATATAAACTACACAGAATCATTCTGTGAAACTTCTTTCTGATCTGTGCATTCAGCTAACAGAACTAAACCATACTTTTGATTGAGCAGATCTGAACACTCTTTCTGTAGAAAATGCAACTGGACATTAGGAGCGCTAAGAGCGTAGTAGTGGAAAAAGGAATATATTCAAATATAAACTACACAGAAGCATTCTGTGAAACTTCTTTCTGATCTGAGCATTCAGCTAACAGAGTTAAACCATACTTTTGATTGAGCAGTTTTGAAACACTCTGTCTGTAGAAAATGCAACTGGACATTCGTAGCGCTAAGTGGGTAATAGTGGAAAAAAGGATATGTTCAAATATAAACTACACAGAAGCATTGTATGAAACTTCTTTCTGTTCTGTGCATTCAACTAACAGAGTTGAACCTTACTTTTGATTGAGCCGTTCTGAAACACTCTTTCTGTAGAAACTGCAATTGGACATTCTGAGCGCTAAGAGGCCTATATTGGGAAAAATAATGTCTACAAATAAAAACTACACCGAAGAATTGTGTGAAAATTCTTTCTGTTCTGTTTGTTCAACTAAAAGAGTTGAACCTTAGTTTTGATTGAGCCGTTCTGAAACACTCTTTCTGTAGAAAATGCAAGTGGAGATTCGGAGCGCTAAGAGGGTAATAATGGAAAAAGGAATGTCTACAAATATAAACTACACAGAATCATTCTGTGAAACTTCTTTCTGAACTGTGCATTCAGCTAACAGAGTTAAACCATACTTTTGATTGAGCAGATCTGAACACTCTTTCTGCAGAAAATGCAATTGGAGATTCGGGGCGCTAAGAGAGTAATAGTGGAAAAAGGAATGTCTCCAAATATAAACGACACAGAATAATTCAGTGAAACTTCTTTCTGATCTGTGCATTCAGCTAACAGAGTTAAACCATACTTTTGATTGAGCAGATCTGAACACTCTTTCTGTAGAAAATGCAATTGGAGATTCGGAGCGCTAAGAGGATAATAGTGGAAAAAGCAATGTCTCCAAATATAAACTACACAGAATAAATCTGTGAAACTTCTTTCTGATCTGTGCATTCAGCTAACAGAGTTAAACCATACTTTTGATTGAGCAGATCTGAACACTCTTTCTGTAGAAAATGCAACTGGACATTTGGAGCGCTAAGAGAGTAGTAGTGGAAAAAGGAATATATTCAAATATAAACTACACAGAAGCATTCTGTGAAACTTCTTTCTGATCTGAGCATTCAGCTAACAGAGTTAAACCATACTTTTGATTGAGCAGTTTTGAAACACTCTGTCTGTAGAAAATGCAACTGGACATTCGTAGCACTAAGTGGGTAATAGTGGAAAAAAGGATATGTCCAAATATAAACTACACAGAAGCATTGTATGAAACTTCTTCCTGTTCTGTGCATTCAACTAACAGAGTTGAACCTTACTTTTGATTGAGCCGTTCTGAAACACTCTTTCTGTAGAAACTGCAATTGGACATTCTGAGCGCTAAGAGGCCTATATTGGGAAAAAGAATGTCTACAAATAAAAACTACACAGAAGAATTGTGTGAAACTTCTTTCTGTTCTGTTTGTTCAACTAAAAGAGTTGAACCTTAGTTTTGATTGAGCCGTTCTGAAACACTCTTTCTTTAGAAAATGCAAGTGGAGATTCGGAGCGCTAAGAGGGTAATAGTGGAAAAAGGAATGTCTCCAAATATAAACTACACAGAATCATTCTGTGAAACTTCTTTCTGATCTGTGCATTCAGCTAACAGAATTAAAACATACATTGATTGAGCAGATCTGAACACTCTTTCTGTAGAAAATGCAACTGGACATTAGGAGCGCTAAGAGCGTAGTAGTGGAAAAAGGAATATATTCAAATATAAACTACACAGAAGCATTCTGTGAAACTTCTTTCTGATCTGAGCATTCAGCTAACAGAGTTAAACCATACTTTTGATTGAACAGTTTTGAAACACTCTGTCTGTAGAAAATGCAACTGGACATTCGTAGCGCTAAGTGGGTAATAGTGGAAAAAAGGATATGTTCAAATATAAACTACACAGAAGCATTGTATGAAACTCCTTTCTGTTCTGTGCATTCAACTAACAGAGTTGAACCTTACTTTTGATTGAGCCGTTCTGAAACACTCTTTCTGTAGAAACTGCAATTGGACATTCTGAGCGCTAAGAGGCCTATATTGGGAAAAAGAATATCTACAAATAAAAACTACACAGAAGAATTGTGTGAAACTTCTTTCTGTTCTGTTTGTTCAACTAAAAGAGTTGAACCTTAGTTTTGATTGAGCCGTTCTGAAACACTCTTTCTTTAGAAAATGCAAGTGGAGATTCGGAGCGCTAAGAGGGTAATAGTGGAAAAAGGAATGTCTCCAAATATAAACTACACAGAATCATTCTGTGAAACTTCTTTCTGATCTGTGCATTCAGCTAACAGAATTAAACCATACTTTTGATTGAGCAGATCTGAACACTCTTTCTGTAGAAAATGCAACTGGACATTAGGAGCGCTAAGAGCGTAGTAGTGGAAAAAGGAATATATTCAAATATAAACTACACAGAAGCATTCTGTGAAACTTCTTTCTGATCTGAGCATTCAGCTAACAGAGTTAAACCATACTTTTGATTGAGCAGTTTTGAAACACTCTGTCTGTAGAAAATGCAACTGGACATTCGTAGCGCTAAGTGGGTAATAGTGGAATAAAGGATATGTTCAAATATAAACTACACAGAAGCATTGTATGAAACTCCTTTCTGTTCTGTGCATTCAACTAACAGAGTTGAACCTTACTTTTGATTGAGCCGTTCTGAAACACTCTTTCTGTAGAAACTGCAATTGGACATTCTGAGCGCTAAGAGGCCTATATTGGGAAAAAGAATGTCTACAAATAAAAACTACACAGAAAAATTGTGTGAAACTTCTTTCTGTTCTGTTTGTTCAACTAAAAGAGTTGAACCTTAGTTTTGATTGAGCCGTTCTGAAACACTCTTTCTGTAGAAAATGCAAGTGGAGATTCGGAGCGCTAAGAGGGTAATAGTGGAAAAAGGAATGTCTCCAAATATAAACTACACAGAATCATTCTGTGAAACTTCTTTCTGAACTGTGCATTCAGCTAACAGAGTTAAACCATACTTTTGATTGAGCAGATCTGAACACTCTTTCTGTAGAAAATGCAAGTGGAGATTCGGAGCGCTAAGAGGGTAATAGTGGAAAAACGAATGTCTCCAAATATAAACTACACAGAATAATTCTGTGAAACTTCTTTCTGATCTGTGCATTCAGCTAACAGAGTTAAACCATACTTTTGATTGAGCAGATCTGAACACTCTTTCTGTAGAAAATGCAACTGGACATTTGGAGCGCTAAGAGAGTAGTAGTGGAAAAAGGAATATATTCAAATATAAACTACACAGAAGCATTCTGTGAAACTTCTTTCTGATCTGAGCATTCAGCTAACAGAGTTAAACCATACATTTGATTGAGCAGTTTTGAAACACTCTGTCTGTAGAAAATGCAACTGGACATTCGTAGCACTAAGTGGGTAATAGTGGAAAAAAGGATATGTCCAAATATAAACTACACAGAAGCATTGTATGAAACTTCTTTCTGTTCTGTGCATTCAACTAACAGAGTTGAACCTTACTTTTGATTGAGCCGTTCTGAAACACTCTTTCTGTAGAAACTGCAATTGCACATTCTGAGCGCTAAGAGGCCTATATTGGGAAAAAGAATGTCTACAAATAAAAACTACACAGAAGAATTGTGTGAAACTTCTTTCTGTTCTGTTTGTTCAACTCAAAGAGTTGAACCTTAGTTTTGATTGAGCCGTTCTGAAACACTCTTTCTTTAGAAAATTCAAGTGGAGATTCGGAGCGCTAAGAGGGTAATAGTGGAAAAAGGAATGTCTCCAAATATAAACTACACAGAATCATTCTGTGAAACTTCTTTCTGATCTGTGCATTCAGCTAACAGAATTAAACCATACTTTTGATTGAGCAGATCTGAACACTCTTTCTGTAGAAAATGCAACTGGACATTAGGAGCGCTAAGAGCGTAGTAGTGGAAAAAGGAATATATTCAAATATAAACTACACAGAAGCATTCTGTGAAACTTCTTTCTGATCTGAGCATTCAGCTAACAGAGTTAAACCATACTTTTGATTGAGCAGTTTTGAAACACTCTGTCTGTAGAAAATGCAACTGGACATTCGTAGCGCTAAGTGGGTAATAGTGGAAAAAAGGATATGTTCAAATATAAACTACACAGAAGCATTGTATGAAACTTCTTTCTGTTCTGTGCATTCAACTAACAGAGTTGAACCTTACTTTTGATTGAGCCGTTCTGAAACACTCTTTCTGTAGAAACTGCAATTGGACATTCTGAGCGCTAAGAGGCCTATATTGGGAAAAAGAATGTCTACAAATAAAAACTACACCGAAGAATTGTGTGAAACTTCTTTCTGTTCTGTTTGTTCAACTAAAAGAGTTGAACCTTAGTTTTGATTGAGCCGTTCTGAAACACTCTTTCTGTAGAAAATGCAAGTGGAGATTCGAAGCGCTAAGAGGGTAATAATGGAAAAAGGAATGTCTACAAATATAAACTACACAGAATCATTCTGTGAAACTTCTTTCCGAACTGTGCATTCAGCTAACAGAGTTAAACCATACTTTTGATTGAGCAGATCTGAACACTCTTTCTGTAGAAAATGCAATTGGAGATTCGGAGCGCTAAGAGGGTAATAGTGGAAAAAGGAATGTCTCCAAATATAAACTACACAGAATAATTCTGTGAAACTTCTTTCTGATCTGTGCATTCAGCTAACAGAGTTAAACCATACTTTTGATTGAGCAGATCTGAACACTCTTTCTGTAGAAAATGCAACTGGACATTTGGAGCGCTAAGAGAGTAGTAGTGGAAAAAGGAATATATTCAAATATAAACTACACAGAAGCATTCTGTGAAACTTCTTTCTGATCTGAGCATTCAGCTAACAGAGTTAAACCATACTTTTGATTGAGCAGTTTTGAAACACTCTGTCTGTAGAAAATGCAACTGGACATTCGTAGCACTAAGTGGGTAATAGTGGAAAAAAGGATATGTCCAAATATAAACTACACAGAAGCATTGTATGAAACTTCTTTCTGTTCTGTGCATTCAACTAACAGAGTTGAACCTTACTTTTGATTGAGCCGTTCTGAAACACTCTTTCTGTAGAAACTGCAATTGGACATTATGAGCGCTAAGAGGCCTATATTGGGAAAAAGAATGTCTACAAATAAAAACTACACAGAAGAATTGTGTGAAACTTCTTTCTGTTCTGTTTGTTCAACTAAAAGAGTTGAACCTTAGTTTTGATTGAGCCGTTCTGAAACACTCTTTCTTTAGAAAATGCAAGTGGAGATTCGGAGCGCTAAGAGGGTAATAGTGGAAAAAGGAATGTCTCCAAATATAAACTACACAGAATCATTCTGTGAAACTTCTTTCTGATCTGTGCATTCAGCTAACAGAATTAAACCATACTTTTTATTGAGCAGATCTGAACACTCTTTCTGTAGAAAATGCAACTGGACATTAGGAGCGCTAAGAGCGTAGTAGTGGAAAAAGTAATATATTCAAATATAAACTACACAGAAGCATTCTGTGAAACTTCTTTCTGATCTGAGCATTCAGCTAACAGAGTTAAACCATACTTTTGATTCAGCAGTTTTGAAACACTCTGTCTGTAGAAAATGCAACTGGACATTCGTAGCGCTAAGTGGGTAATAGTGGAAAAAAGGATATGTTCAAATATAAACTACACAGAAGCATTGTATGAAACTCCTTTCTGTTCTGTGCATTCAACTAACAGAGTTGAACCTTACTTTTGATTGAGCCGTTCTGAAACACTCTTTCTGTAGAAACTGCAATTGGACATTCTGAGCGCTAAGAGGCCTATATTGGGAAAAAGAATGTCTACAAATAAAAACTACACAGAATAATTGTGTGAAACTTCTTTCTGTTCTGTTTGTTCAACTAAAAGAGTTGAACCTTAGTTTTCATTGAGTCGTTCTGAAACACTCTTTCTTTAGAAAATGCAAGTGGAGATTCGGAGCGCTAAGAGGGTAATAGTGGAAAAAGGAATGTCTCCAAATATAAACTACACAGAATCATTCTGTGAAACTTCTTTCTGATCTGTGCATTCAGCTAACAGAATTAAACCATACTTTTGATTGAGCAGATCTGAACACTCTTTCTGTAGAAAATGCAACTGGACATTAGGAGCGCTAAGAGCGTAGTAGTGGAAAAAGGAATATATTCAAATATAAACTACACAGAAGCATTCTGTGAAACTTCTTTCTGATCTGAGCATTCAGCTAACAGAGTTAAACCATACTTTTGATTGAGCAGTTTTGAAACACTCTGTCTGTAGAAAATGCAACTGGACATTCGTAGCGCTAAGTGGGTAATAGTGGAAAAAAGGATATGTTCAAATATAAACTACACAGAAGCATTGTATGAAACTTCTTTCTGTTCTGTGCATTCAACTAATAGACTTGAACCTTACTTTTGATTGAGCCGTTCTGAAACACTCTTTCTGTAGAAACTGCAATTGGACATTCTGAGCGCTAAGAGGCCTATATTGGGAAAAAGAATGTCTACAAATAAAAACTACACAGAATAATTGTGTGAAACTTCTTTCTGTTCTGTTTGTTCAACTAAAAGAGTTGAACCTTAGTTTTGATTGAGCCGTTCTGAAACACTCTTTCTTTAGAAAATGCAAGTGGAGATTCGGAGCGCTAAGAGGGTAATAGTGGAAAAAGGAATATCTCCAAATATAAACTACACAGAATCATTCTGTGAAACTTCTTTCTGATCTGTGCATTCAGCTAACAGAATTAAACCATACTTTTGATTGAGCAGATCTGAACACTCTTTCTGTAGAAAATGCAACTGGACATTAGGAGCGCTAAGAGCGTAGTAGTGGAAAAAGGAATATATTCAAATATAAACTACACAGAAGCATTCTGTGAAACTTCTTTCTGATCTGAGCATTCAGCTAACAGAGTTAAACCATACTTTTGATTGAGCAGTTTTGAAACACTCTGTCTGTAGAAAATGCAACTGGACATTCGTAGCGCTAATTGGGTAATAGTGGAAAAAAGGATATGTTCAAATATAAACTACACAGAAGCATTGTATGAAACTTCTTTCTGTTCTGTGCATTCAACTAACAGAGTTGAACCTTACTTTTGATTGAGCCGTTCTGAAACACTCTTTCTGTAGAAACTGCAATTGGACATTCTGAGCGCTAAGAGGCCTATATTGGGAAAAAGAATGTCTACAAATAAAAACTACACCGAAGAATTGTGTGAAACTTCTTTCTGTTCTGTTTGTTCAACTAAAAGAGTTGAACCTTAGTTTTGATTGAGCCGTTCTGAAACACTCTTTCTGTAGAAAATGCAAGTGGAGATTCGGAGCGCTAAGAGGGTAATAATGGAAAAAGGAATGTCTACAAATATAAACTACACAGAATCATTCTGTGAAACTTCTTTCTGAACTGTGCATTCAGCTAACAGAATTAAACCATACTTTTGATTGAGCAGATCTGAACACTCTTTCTGTAGAAAATGCAATTGGAGATTCGGAGCGCTAAGAGGGTAATAGTGGAAAAAGGAATGTCTCCAAATATAAACGACACAGAATAATTCAGTGAAACTTCTTTCTGATCTGTGCATTCAGCTAACAGAGTTAAACCATACTTTTGATTGAGCAGATCTGAACACTCTTTCTGTAGAAAATGCAATTGGAGATTCGGAGCGCTAAGAGGGTAATAGTGGAAAAAGGAATGTCTCCAAATATAAACTACACAGAATAAATCTGTGAAACTTCTTTCTGATCTGTGCATTCAGCTAACAGAGTTAAACCATACTTTTGATTGAGCAGATCTGAACACTCTTTCTGTAGAAAATGCAACTGGACATTTGGAGCGCTAAGAGAGTAGTAGTGGAAAAAGGAATATATTCAAATATAAACTACACAGAAACATTCTGTGAAACTTCTTTCTGATCTGAGCATTCAGCTAACAGAGTTAAACCATACTTTTGATTGAGCAGTTTTGAAACACTCTGTCTGTAGAAAATGCAACTGGACATTCGTAGCACTAAGTGGGTAATAGTGGAAAAAAGGATATGTCCAAATATAAACTACACAGAAGCATTGTATGAAACTTCTTTCTGTTCTGTGCATTCAACTAACAGAGTTGAACCTTACTTTTGATTGAGCCGTTCTGAAACACTCTTTCTGTAGAAACTGCAATTGGACATTCTGAGCGCTAAGAGGCCTATATTGGGAAAAAGAATGTCTACAAATAAAAACTACACAGAAGAATTGTGTGAAACTTCTTTCTGTTCTGTTTGTTCAACTAAAAGAGTTGAACCTTAGTTTTGATTGAGCCGTTCTGAAACACTCTTTCTTTAGAAAATGCAAGTGGAGATTCGGAGCGCTAAGAGGGTAATAGTGGAAAAAGGAATGTCTCCAAATATAAACTACACAGAATCATTCTGTGAAACTTCTTTCTGATCTGTGCATTCAGCTAACAGAATTAAAACATACATTGATTGAGCAGATCTGAACACTCTTTCTGTAGAAAATGCAACTGGACATTAGGAGCGCTAAGAGCGTAGTAGTGGAAAAAGGAATATATTCAAATATAAACTACACAGAAGCATTCTGTGAAACTTCTTTCTGATCTGAGCATTTAGCTAACAGAGTTAAACCATACTTTTGATTGAGCAGTTTTGAAACACTCTGTCTGTAGAAAATGCAACTGGACATTCGTAGCGCTAAGTGGGTAATAGTGGAAAAAAGGATATGTTCAAATATAAACTACACAGAAGCATTGTATGAAACTCCTTTCTGTTCTGTGCATTCAACTAACAGAGTTGAACCTTACTTTTGATTGAGCCGTTCTGAAACACTCTTTCTGTAGAAACTGCAATTGGACATTCTGAGCGCTAAGAGGCCTATATTGGGAAAAAGAATGTCTACAAATAAAAACTACACAGAAGAATTGTGTGAAACTTCTTTCTGTTCTGTTTGTTCAACTAAAAGAGTTGAACCTTAGTTTTGATTGAGCCGTTCTGAAACACTCTTTCTTTAGAAAACGCAAGTGGAGATTCGGAGCGCTAAGAGGGTAATAGTGGAAAAAGGAATGTCTCCAAATATAAACTACACAGAATCTTTCTGTGAAACTTCTTTCTCATCTGTGCATTCAGCTAACAGAATTAAACCATACTTTTGATTGAGCAGATCTGAACACTCTTTCTGTAGAAAATGCAACTGGACATTAGGAGCGCTAAGAGCGTAGTAGTGGAAAAAGGAATATATTCAAATATAAACTACACAGAAGCATTCTGTGAAACTTCTTTCTGATCTGAGCATTCAGCTAACAGAGTTAAACCATACTTTTGATTGAGCAGTTTTGAAACACTCTGTCTGTAGAAAATGCAACTGGACATTCGTAGCGCTAAGTGGGTAATAGTGGAATAAAGGATATGTTCAAATATAAACTACACAGAAGCATTGTATGAAACTCCTTTCTGTTCTGTGCATTCAACTAACAGAGTTGAACCTTACTTTTGATTGAGCCGTTCTGAAACACTCTTTCTGTAGAAACTGCAATTGGACATTCTGAGCGCTAAGAGGCCTATATTGGGAAAAAGAATGTCTACAAATAAAAACTACACAGAAAAATTGTGTGAAACTTCTTTCTGTTCTGTTTGTTCAACTAAAAGAGTTGAACCTTAGTTTTGATTGAGCCGTTCTGAAACACTCTTTCTGTAGAAAATGCAAGTGGAGATTCGGAGCGCTAAGAGGGTAATAGTGGAAAAAGGAATGTCTCAAAATATAAACTACACAGAATCATTCTGTGAAACTTCTTTCTGAACTGTGCATTCAGCTAACAGAGTTAAACCATACTTTTGATTGAGCAGATCTGAACACTCTTTCTGTAGAAAATGCAAGTGGAGATTCGGAGCGCTAAGAGGGTAATAGTGGAAAAAGGAATGTCTCCAAATATAAACTACACAGAATAATTCTGTGAAACTTCTTTCTGATCTGTGCATTCAGCTAACAGAGTTAAACCATACTTTTGATTGAGCAGATCTGAACACTCTTTCTGTAGAAAATGCAACTGGACATTTGGAGCGCTAAGAGAGTAGTAGTGGAAAAAGGAATATATTCAAATATAAACTACACAGAAGCATTCTGTGAAACTTCTTTCTGATCTGAGCATTCAGCTAACAGAGTTAAACCATACTTTTGATTGAGCAGTTTTGAAACACTCTGTCTGTAGAAAATGCAACTGGACATTCGTAGCACTAAGTGGGTAATAGTGGAAAAAAGGATATGTCCAAATATAAACTACACAGAAGCATTGTATGAAACTTCTTTCTGTTCTGTGCATTCAACTAACAGAGTTGAACCTTACTTTTGATTGAGCCGTTCTGAAACACTCTTTCTGTAGAAACTGCAATTGCACATTCTGAGCGCTAAGAGGCCTATATTGGGAAAAAGAATGTCTACAAATAAAAACTACACAGAAGAATTGTGTGAAACTTCTTTCTGTTCTGTTTGTTCAACTCAAAGAGTTGAACCTTAGTTTTGATTGAGCCGTTCTGAAACACTCTTTCTTTAGAAAATTCAAGTGGAGATTCGGAGCGCTAAGAGGGTAATAGTGGAAAAAGGAATGTCTCCAAATATAAACTACACAGAATCATTCTGTGAAACTTCTTTCTGATCTGTGCATTCAGCTAACAGAATTAAACCATACTTTTGATTGAGCAGATCTGAACACTCTTTCTGTAGAAAATGCAACTGGACATTAGGAGCGCTAAGAGCGTAGTAGTGGAAAAAGGAATATATTCAAATATAAACTACACAGAAGCATTCTGTGAAACTTCTTTCTGATCTGAGCATTCAGCTAACAGAGTTAAACCATACTTTTGATTGAGCAGTTTTGAAACACTCTGTCTGTAGAAAATGCAACTGGACATTCGTAGCGCTAAGTGGGTAATAGTGGAAAAAAGGATATGTTCAAATATAAACTACACAGAAGCATTGTATGAAACTTCTTTCTGTTCTGTGCATTCAACTAACAGAGTTGAACCTTACTTTTGATTGAGCCGTTCTGAAACACTCTTTCTGTAGAAACTGCAATTGGACATTCTGAGCGCTAAGAGGCCTATATTGGGAAAAAGAATGTCTACAAATAAAAACTACACCGAAGAATTGTGTGAAACTTCTTTCTGTTCTGTTTGTTCAACTAAAAGAGTTGAACCTTAGTTTTGATTGAGCCGTTCTGAAACACTCTTTCTGTAGAAAATGCAAGTGGAGATTCGGAGCGCTAAGAGGGTAATAATGGAAAAAGGAATGTCTACAAATATAAACTACACAGAATCATTCTGTGAAACTTCTTTCTGAACTGTGCATTCAGCTAACAGAGTTAAACCATACTTTTGATTGAGCAGATCTGAACACTCTTTCTGTAGAAAATGCAATTGGAGATTCGGAGCGCTAAGAGGGTAATAGTGGAAAAAGGAATGTCTCCAAATATAAACTACACAGAATAATTCTGTGAAACTTCTTTCTGATCTGTGCATTCAGCTAACAGAGTTAAACCATACTTTTGATTGAGCAGATCTGAACACTCTTTCTGTAGAAAATGCAACTGGACATTTGGAGCGCTAAGAGAGTAGTAGTGGAAAAAGGAATATATTCAAATATAAACTACACAGAAGCATTCTGTGAAACTTCTTTCTGATCTGAGCATTCAGCTAACAGAGTTAAACCATACTTTTGATTGAGCAGTTTTGAAACACTCTGTCTGTAGAAAATGCAACTGGACATTCGTAGCACTAAGTGGGTAATAGTGGAAAAAAGGATATGTCCAAATATAAACTACACAGAAGCATTGTATGAAACTTCTTTCTGTTCTGTGCATTCAACTAACAGAGTTGAACCTTACTTTTGATTGAGCCGTTCTGAAACACTCTTTCTGTAGAAACTGCAATTGGACATTATGAGCGCTAAGAGGCCTATATTGGGAAAAAGAATGTCTACAAATAAAAACTACACAGAAGAATTGTGTGAAACTTCTTTCTGTTCTGTTTGTTCAACTAAAAGAGTTGAACCTTAGTTTTGATTGAGCCGTTCTGAAACACTCTTTCTTTAGAAAATGCAAGTGGAGATTCGGAGCGCTAAGAGGGTAATAGTGGAAAAAGGAATGTCTCCAAATATAAACTACACAGAATCATTCTGTGAAACTTCTTTCTGATCTGTGCATTCAGCTAACAGAATTAAACCATACTTTTGATTGAGCAGATCTGAACACTCTTTCTGTAGAAAATGCAACTGGACATTAGGAGCGCTAAGAGCGTAGTAGTGGAAAAAGGAATATATTCAAATATAAACTACACAGAAGCATTCTGTGAAACTTCTTTCTGATCTGAGCATTCAGCTAACAGAGTTAAACCATACTTTTGATTGAGCAGTTTTGAAACACTCTGTCTGTAGGAAATGCAACTGGACATTCGTAGCGCTAAGTGTGTAATAGTGGAATAAAGGATATGTTCAAATATAAACTACACAGAAGCATTGTATGAAACTCCTTTCTGTTCTGTGCATTCAACTAACAGAGTTGAACCTTACTTTTGATTGAGCCGTTCTGAAACCCTCTTTCTGTAGAAACTGCAATTGGACATTCTGAGCGCTAAGAGGCCTATATTGGGAAAAAGAATGTCTACAAATAAAAACTACACAGAAAAATTGTGTGAAACTTCTTTCTGTTCTGTTTGTTCAACTAAAAGAGTTGAACCTTAGTTTTGATTGAGCCGTTCTGAAACACTCTTTCTGTAGAAAATGCAAGTGGAGATTCGGAGCGCTAAGAGGGTAATAGTGGAAAAAGGAATGTCTCAAAATATAAACTACACAGAATCATTCTGTGAAACTTCTTTCTGAACTGTGCATTCAGCTAACAGAGTTAAACCATACTTTTGATTGAGCAGATCTGAACACTCTTTCTGTAGAAAATGCAAGTGGAGATTCGGAGCGCTAAGAGGGTAATAGTGGAAAAACTAATGTCTCCAAATATAAACTACACAGAATAATTCTGTGAAACTTCTTTCTGATCTGTGCATTCAGCTAACAGAGTTAAACCATACTTTTGATTGAGCAGATCTGAACACTCTTTCTGTAGAAAATGCAACTGGACATTTGGAGCGCTAAGAGAGTAGTAGTAGAAAAAGGAATATATTCAAATATAAACTACACAGAAGCATTCTGTGAAACTTCTTTCTGATCTGAGCATTCAGCTAACAGAGTTAAACCATACTTTTGATTGAGCAGTTTTGAAACACTCTGTCTGTAGAAAATGCAACTGGACATTCGTAGCACTAAGTGGGTAATAGTGGAAAAAAGGATATGTCCAAATATAAACTACACAGAAGCATTGTATGAAACTTCTTTCTGTTCTGTGCATTCAACTAACAGAGTTGAACCTTACTTTTGATTGAGCCGTTCTGAAACACTCTTTCTGTAGAAACTGCAATTGCACATTCTGAGCGCTAAGAGGCCTATATTGGGAAAAAGAATGTCTACAAATAAAAACTACACAGAAGAATTGTGTGAAACTTCTTTCTGTTCTGTTTGTTCAACTCAAAGAGTTGAACCTTAGTTTTGATTGAGCCGTTCTGAAACACTCTTTCTTTAGAAAATTCAAGTGGAGATTCGGAGCGCTAAGAGGGTAATAGTGGAAAAAGGAATGTCTCCAAATATAAACTACACAGAATCATTCTGTGAAACTTCTTTCTGATCTGTGCATTCAGCTAACAGAATTAAACCATACTTTTGATTGAGCAGATCTGAACACTCTTTCTGTAGAAAATGCAACTGGACATTAGGAGCGCTAAGAGCGTAGTAGTGGAAAAAGAATATATTCAAATATAAACTACACAGAAGCATTCTGTGAAACTTCTTTCTGATCTGAGCATTCAGCTAACAGAGTTAAACCATACTTTTGATTGAGCAGTTTTGAAACACTCTGTCTGTAGAAAATGCAACTGGACATTCGTAGCGCTAAGTGGGTAATAGTGGAAAAAAGGATATGTTCAAATATAAACTACACAGAAGCATTGTATGAAACTTCTTTCTGTTCTGTGCATTCAACTAACAGAGTTGAACCTTACTTTTGATTGAGCCGTTCTGAAACACTCTTTCTGTAGAAACTGCAATTGGACATTCTGAGCGCTAAGAGGCCTATATTGGGAAAAAGAATGTCTACAAATAAAAACTACACCGAAGAATTGTGTGAAACTTCTTTCTGTTCTGTTTGTTCAACTAAAAGAGTTGAACCTTAGTTTTGATTGAGCCGTTCTGAAACACTCTTTCTGTAGAAAATGCAAGTGGAGATTCGGAGCGCTAAGAGGGTAATAATGGAAAAAGGAATGTCTACAAATATAAACTACACAGAATCATTCTGTGAAACTTCTTTCTGAACTGTGCATTCAGCTAACAGAGTTAAACCATACTTTTGATTGAGCAGATCTGAACACTCTTTCTGTAGAAAATGCAATTGGAGATTCGGAGCGCTAAGAGGGTAATAGTGGAAAAAGGAATGTCTCCAAATATAAACTACACAGAATAATTCTGTGAAACTTCTTTCTGATCTGTGCATTCAGCTAACAGAGTTAAACCATACTTTTGATTGAGCAGATCTGAACACTCTTTCTGTAGAAAATGCAACTGGACATTTGGAGCGCTAAGAGAGTAGTAGTGGAAAAAGGAATATATTCAAATATAAACTACACAGAAGCATTCTGTGAAACTTCTTTCTGATCTGAGCATTCAGCTAACAGAGTTAAACCATACTTTTGATTGAGCAGTTTTGAAACACTCTGTCTGTAGAAAATGCAACTGGACATTCGTAGCACTAAGTGGGTAATAGTGGAAAAAAGGATATGTCCAAATATAAACTACACAGAAGCATTGTATGAAACTTCTTTCTGTTCTGTGCATTCAACTAACAGAGTTGAACCTTACTTTTGATTGAGCCGTTCTGAAACACTCTTTCTGTAGAAACTGCAATTGGACATTATGAGCGCTAAGAGGCCTATATTGGGAAAAAGAATGTCTACAAATAAAAACTACACAGAAGAATTGTGTGAAACTTCTTTCTGTTCTGTTTGTTCAACTAAAAGAGTTGAACCTTAGTTTTGATTGAGCCGTTCTGAAACACTCTTTCTTTAGAAAATGCAACTGGAGATTCGGAGCGCTAAGAGGGTAATAGTGGAAAAAGGAATGTCTCCAAATATAAACTACACAGAATCATTCTGTGAAACTTCTTTCTGATCTGTGCATTCAGCTAACAGAATTAAACCATACTTTTGATTGAGCAGATCTGAACACTCTTTCTGCAGAAAATGCAACTGGACATTAGGAGCGCTAAGAGCGTAGTAGTGGAAAAAGGAATATATTCAAATATAAACTACACAGAAGCATTCTGTGAAACTTCTTTCTGATCTGAGCATTCAGCTAACAGAGTTAAACCATACTTTTGATTGAGCAGTTTTGAAACACTCTGTCTGTAGAAAATGCAACTGGACATTCGTAGCGCTAAGTGGGTAATAGTGGAAAAAAGGATATGTTCAAATATAAACTACACAGAAGCATTGTATGAAACTTCTTTCTGTTCTGTGCATTCAACTAACAGAGTTGAACCTTACTTTTGATTGAGCCGTTCTGAAACACTCTTTCTGTAGAAACTGCAATTGGACATTCTGAGCGCTAAGAGGCCTATATTGGGAAAAAGAATGTCTACAAATAAAAACTACACCGAAGAATTGTGTGAAACTTCTTTCCGTTCTGTTTGTTCAACTAAAAGAGTTGAACCTTAGTTTTGATTGAGCCGTTCTGAAACACTCTTTCTGTAGAAAATGCAAGTGGAGATTCGGAGCGCTAAGAGGGTAATAATGGAAAAAGGAATGTCTACAAATATAAACTACACAGAATCATTCTGTGAAACTTCTTTCTGAACTGTGCATTCAGCTAACAGAGTTAAACCATACTTTTGATTGAGCAGATCTGAACACTCTTTCTGTAGAAAATGCAATTGGAGATTCGGAGCGCTAAGAGGGTAATAGTGGAAAAAGGAATGTCTCCAAATATAAACTACACAGAATAATTCTGTGAAACTTCTTTCTGATCTGTGCATTCAGCTAACAGAGTTAAACCATACTTTTGATTGAGCAGATCTGAACACTCTTTCTGTAGAAAATGCAACTGGACATTAGGAGCGCTAAGAGCGTAGTAGTGGAAAAAGGAATATATTCAAATATAAACTACACAGAAGCATTCTGTGAAACTTCTTTCTGATCTGAGCATTCAGCTAACAGAGTTAAACGATACTTTTGATTGAGCAGTTTTGAAACACTCTGTCTGTAGAAAATGCAACTGGACATTCGTAGCGCTAAGTGGGTAATAGTGGAAAAAAGAATATGTTCAAATATAAACTACACAGAAGCATTGTATGAAACTCCTTTCTGTTCTGTGCATTCAACTAACAGAGTTGAACCTTACTTTTGATTGAGCCGTTCTGAAACACTCTTTCTGTAGAAACTGCAATTGGACATTCTGAGCGCTAAGAGGCCTATATTGGGAAAAAGAATGTCTACAAATAAAAACTACACAGAATAATTGTGTGAAACTTCTTTCTGTTCTGTTTGTTCAACTAAAAGAGTTGAACCTTGGTTTTGATTGAGCCGTTCTGAAACACTCTTTCTTTAGAAAATGCAAGTGGAGATTCGGAGCGCTAAGAGGGTAATAGTGGAAAAAGGAATGTCTCCAAATATAAACTACACAGAATCATTCTGTGAAACTTCTTTCTCATCTGTGCATTCAGCTAACAGAATTAAACCATACTTTTGATTGAGCAGATCTGAACACTCTTTCTGTAGAAAATGCAACTGGACATTAGGAGCGCTAAGAGCGTAGTAGTGGAAAAAGGAATATATTCAAATATAAACTACACAGAAGCATTCTGTGAAACTTCTTTCTGATCTGAGCATTCAGCTAACAGAGTTAAACCATACTTTTGATTGAGCAGTTTTGAAACACTCTGTCTGTAGAAAATGCAACTGGACATTCGTAGCGCTAAGTGGGTAATAGTGGAAAAAAGGATATGTTCAAATATAAACTACACAGAAGCATTGTATGAAACTTCTTTCTGTTCTGTGCATTCAACTAACAGACTTGAACCTTAGTTTTGATTGAGACGTTCTGAAACACTCTTTCTGTAGAAACTGCAATTGGACATTCTGAGCGCTAAGAGGCCTATATTGGGAAAAAGAATGTCTACAAATAAAAACTACACAGAATAATTGTGTGAAACTTCTTTCTGTTCTGTTTGTTCAACTAAAAGAGTTGAACCTTAGTTTTGATTGAGCCGTTCTGAAACACTCTTTCTTTAGAAAATGCAAGTGGAGATTCGGAGCGCTAAGAGGGTAATAGTGGAAAAAGGAATGTCTCCAAATATAAACTACACAGAATCATTCTGTGAAACTTCTTTCTGATCTGTGCATTCAGCTAACAGAATTAAACCATACTTTTGATTGAGCAGATCTGAACACTCTTTCTGTAGAAAATGCAACTGGACATTAGGAGCGCTAAGAGCGTAGTAGTGGAAAAAGGAATATATTCAAATATAAACTACACAGAAGCATTCTGTGAAACTTCTTTCTGATCTGAGCATTCAGCTAACAGAGTTAAACCATACTTTTGATTGAGCAGTTTTGAAACACTCTGTCTGTAGAAAATGCAACTGGACATTCGTAGCGCTAATTGGGTAATAGTGGAAAAAAGGATATGTTCAAATATAAACTACACAGAAGCATTGTATGAAACTTCTTTCTGTTCTGTGCATTCAACTAACAGAGTTGAACCTTACTTTTGATTGAGCCGTTCTGAAACACTCTTTCTGTAGAAACTGCAATTGGACATTCTGAGCGCTAAGAGGCCTATATTGGGAAAAAGAATGTCTACAAATAAAAACTACACCGAAGAATTGTGTGAAACTTCTTTCTGTTCTGTTTGTTCAACTAAAAGAGTTGAACCTTAGTTTTGATTGAGCCGTTCTGAAACACTCTTTCTGTAGAAAATGCAAGTGGAGATTCGGAGCGCTAAGAGGGTAATAATGGAAAAAGGAATGTCTACAAATATAAACTACACAGAATCATTCTGTGAAACTTCTTTCTGAACTGTGCATTCAGCTAACAGAGTTAAACCATACTTTTGATTGAGCAGATCTGAACACTCTTTCTGTAGAAAATGCAATTGGAGATTCGGAGCGCTAAGAGGGTAATAGTGGAAAAAGGAATGTCTCCAAATATAAACGACACAGAATAATTCAGTGAAACTTCTTTCTGATCTGTGCATTCAGCTAACAGAGTTAAACCATACTTTTGATTGAGCAGATCTGAACACTCTTTCTGTAGAAAATGCAATTGGAGATTCGGAGCGCTAAGAGGGTAATAGTGGAAAAAGGAATGTCTCCAAATATAAACTACACAGAATAAATCTGTGAAACTTCTTTCTGATCTGTGCATTCAGCTAACAGAGTTAAACCATACTTTTGATTGAGCAGATCTGAACACTCTTTCTGTAGAAAATGCAACTGGACATTTGGAGCGCTAAGAGAGTAGTAGTGGAAAAAGGAATATATTCAAATATAAACTACACAGAAGCATTCTGTGAAACTTCTTTCTGATCTGAGCATTCAGCTAACAGAGTTAAACCATACTTTTGATTGAGCAGTTTTGAAACACTCTGTCTGTAGAAAATGCAACTGGACATTCGTAGCACTAAGTGGGTAATAGTGGAAAAAAGGATATGTCCAAATATAAACTACACAGAAGCATTGTATGAAACTTCTTTCTGTTCTGTGCATTCAACTAACAGAGTTGAACCTTACTTTTGATTGAGCCGTTCTGAAACACTCTTTCTGTAGAAACTGCAATTGGACATTCTGAGCGCTAAGAGGCCTATATTAGGAAAAAGAATGTCTACAAATAAAAACTACACAGAAGAATTGTGTGAAACTTCTTTCTGTTCTGTTTGTTCAACTAAAAGAGTTGAACCTTAGTTTTGATTGAGCCGTTCTGAAACACTCTTTCTTTAGAAAATGCAAGTGGAGATTCGGAGCGCTAAGAGGGTAATAGTGGAAAAAGGAATGTCTCCAAATATAAACTACACAGAATCATTCTGTGAAACTTCTTTCTGATCTGTGCATTCAGCTAACAGAATTAAAACATACATTGATTGAGCAGATCTGAACACTCTTTCTGTAGAAAATGCAACTGGACATTAGGAGCGCTAAGAGCGTAGTACTGGAAAAAGGAATATATTCAAATATAAACTACACAGAAGCATTCTGTGAAACTTCTTTCTGATCTGAGCATTCAGCTAACAGAGTTAAACCATACTTTTGATTGAGCAGTTTTGAAACTCTCTGTCTGTAGAAAATGCAACTGGACATTCGTAGCGCTAAGTGGGTAATAGTGGAAAAAAGGATATGTTCAAATATAAACTACACAGAAGCATTGTATGAAACTCCTTTCTGTTCTGTGCATTCAACTAACAGAGTTGAACCTTACTTTTGATTGAGCCGTTCTGAAACACTCTTTCTGTAGAAACTGCAATTGGACATTCTGAGCGCTAAGAGGCCTATATTGGGAAAAAGAATGTCTACAAATAAAAACTACACAGAAGAATTGTGTGAAACTTCTTTCTGTTCTGTTTGTTCAACTAAAAGAGTTGAACCTTAGTTTTGATTGAGCCGTTCTGAAACACTCTTTCTTTAGAAAATGCAAGTGGAGATTCGGAGCGCTAAGAGGGTAATAGTGGAAAAAGGAATGTCTCCAAATATAAACTACACAGAATCATTCTGTGAAACTTCTTTCTGATCTGTGCATTCAGCTAACAGAATTAAACCATACTTTTGATTGAGCAGATCTGAACACTCTTTCTGTAGAAAATGCAACTGGACATTAGGAGCGCTAAGAGCGTAGTAGTGGAAAAAGGAATATATTCAAATATAAACTACACAGAAGCATTCTGTGAAACTTCTTTCTGATCTGAGCATTCAGCTAACAGAGTTAAACCATACTTTTGATTGAGCAGTTTTGAAACACTCTGTCTGTAGAAAATGCAACTGGACATTCGTAGCGCTAAGTGGGTAATAGTGGAATAAAGGATATGTTCAAATATAAACTACACAGAAGCATTGTATGAAACTCCTTTCTGTTCTGTGCATTCAACTAACAGAGTTGAACCTTACTTTTGATTGAGCCGTTCTGAAACACTCTTTCTGTAGAAACTGCAATTGGACATTCTGAGCGCTAAGAGGCCTATATTGGGAAAAAGAATGTCTACAAATAAAAACTACACAGAAAAATTGTGTGAAACTTCTTTCTGTTCTGTTTGTTCAACTAAAAGAGTTGAACCTTAGTTTTGATTGAGCCGTTCTGAAACACTCTTTCTGTAGAAAATGCAAGTGGAGATTCGGAGCGCTAAGAGGGTAATAGTGGAAAAAGGAATGTCTCAAAATATAAACTACACAGAATCATTCTGTGAAACTTCTTTCTGAACTGTGCATTCAGCTAACAGTGTCAAACCATACTTTTGATTGAGCAGATCTGAACACTCTTTCTGTAGAAAATGCAAGTGGAGATTCGGAGCGCTAAGAGGGTAATAGTGGAAAAAGGAATGTCTCCAAATATAAACTACACAGAATAATTCTGTGAAACTTCTTTCTGATCTGTGCATTCAGCTAACAGAGTTAAACCATACTTTTGATTGAGCAGATCTGAACACTCTTTCTGTAGAAAATGCAACTGGACATTTGGAGCGCTAAGAGAGTAGTAGTGGAAAAAGGAATATATTCAAATATAAACTACACAGAAGCATTCTGTGAAACTTCTTTCTGATCTGAGCATTCAGCTAACAGAGTTAAACCATACTTTTGATTGAGCAGTTTTGAAACACTCTGTCTGTAGAAAATGCAACTGGACATTCGTAGCACTAAGTGGGTAATAGTGGAAAAAAGGATATGTCCAAATATAAACTACACAGAAGCATTGTATGAAACTTCTTTCTGTTCTGTGCATTCAACTAACAGAGTTGAACCTTACTTTTGATTGAGCCATTCTGAAACACTCTTTCTGTAGAAACTGCAATTGCACATTCTGAGCGCTAAGAGGCCTATATTGGGAAAAAGAATGTCTACAAATAAAAACTACACAGAAGAATTGTGTGAAACTTCTTTCTGTTCTGTTTGTTCAACTCAAAGAGTTGAACTTTAGTTTTGATTGAGCCGTTCTGAAACACTCTTTCTTTAGAAAATTCAAGTGGAGATTCGGAGCGCTAAGAGGGTAATAGTGGAAAAAGGAATGTCTCCAAATATAAACTACACAGAATCATTCTGTGAAACTTCTTTCTGATCTGTGCATTCAGCTAACAGAATTAAACCATACTTTTGATTGAGCAGATCTGAACACTCTTTCTGTATAAAATGCAACTGGACATTAGGAGCGCTAAGAGCGTAGTAGTGGAAAAAGGAATATATTCAAATATAAACTACACAGAAGCATTCTGTGAAACTTCTTTCTGATCTGAGCATTCAGCTAACAGAGTTAAACCATACTTTTGATTGAGCAGTTTTGAAACACTCTGTCTGTAGAAAATGCAACTGGACATTCGTAGCGCTAAGTGGGTAATAGTGGAAAAAAGGATATGTTCAAATATAAACTACACAGAAGCATTGTATGAAACTTCTTTCTGTTCTGTGCATTCAACTAACAGAGTTGAACCTTACTTTTGATTGAGCCGTTCTGAAACACTCTTTCTGTAGAAACTGCAATTGGACATTCTGAGCGCTAAGAGGCCTATATTGGTAAAAAGAATGTCTACAAATAAAAACTACACAGAAGAATTGTGTGAAATTTCTTTCTGTTCTGTTTGTTCAACTAAAAGACTTGAACCTTAGTTTTGATTGAGCCGTTCTGGAACACTCTTTCTGTAGAAAATGCAAGTGGAGATTCGTAGCGCTAAGAGGGTAATAGTGGAAAAAGGAATGTCTTCAAATATAAACTACACAGAATATTCGGTGAAACTTCTTTCTGATCTGTGCATTCAGCTAACAGAGTTAAAACATACTTTTGATTGAGCAGATCTGAACACTCTTTCTGTAGAAAATGCAACTGGACATTTGGAGCGCTAAGAGCGTAGTAGTGGAAAAAGGAATATATTCAAATATAAACTACACAGAAGCATTCTGTGAAACTTCTTTCTGATCTGAGCATTCAGCAAATCTAGTTAAACCATACTTTTGATTGAGCAGTTTTGAAACACTCTGTCTGTAGAAAATGCAACTGGACATTCGTAGCGCTAAGTGGGTAATAGTGGAAAAAAGGATATGTTCAAATATAAACTACACAGAAGCATTGTATGAAACTTCTTTCTGTTCTGTGCATTCAACTAACAGAGTTGAACCTTACTTTTGATTGAGCCGTTCTGAAACACTCTTTCTGTAGAAACTGCAATTGGACATTCTGAACGCTAAGAGGCCTATATTGGTAAAAAGAATGTCTACAAATAAAAACTACACAGAAGAATTGTGTGAAACTTCTTTCTGTTCTGTTTGTTCAACTAAAAGAGTTGAACCTTAGTTTTGATTGAGCCGTTCTGAAAGACTCTTTCTTTAGAAAATGCAAGTGGAGATTCGGAGCGCTAAGAGGGTAATAGTGGAAAAAGGAATGTCTCCAAATATAAACTACACAGAATCATTCTGTGAAACTTCTTTCTGATCTGTGCATTCAGCTAACAGAATTAAACCATACTTTTGATTGAGCAGATCTGAACACTCTTTCTGTAGAAAATGCAACTGGACATTAGGAGCGCTAAGAGCGTAGTAGTGGAAAAAGGAATATATTCAAATATAAACTACACAGAAGCATTCTGTGAAACTTCTTTCTGATCTGAGCATTCAGCTAACAGAGTTAAACCATACTTTTGATTGAGCAGTTTTGAAACACTCTGTCTGTAGAAAATGCAACTGGACATTCGTAGCGCTAAGTGTGTAATAGTGGAAAAAAGGATATGTTCAAATATAAACTACACAGAAGCATTGTATGAAACTTCTTTCTGTTCTGTGCATTCAACTAACAGAGTTGAACCTTACTTTTGATTGAGCCGTTCTGAAACACTCTTTCTGTAGAAACTGCAATTGGACATTCTGAGCGCTAAGAGGCCTATATTGGGAAAAAGAATGTCTACAAATAAAAACTACACAGAACAATTGTGTGAAACTTCTTTCTGTTCTGTTTGTTCAACTAAAAGAGTTGAACCTTAGTTTTGATTGAGCCGTTCTGAAACACTCTTTCTGTAGAAAATGCAAGTGGAGATTCGGAGCGCTAAGAGGGTAATAGTGGAAAAAGGAATGTCTCCAAATATAAACTACACAGAATCATTCTGTGAAACTTCTTTCTGAACTGTGAATTCAGCTAACAGAGTTAAACCATACTTTTGATTGAGCAGATCTGAACACTCTTTCTGTAGAAAATGCAAGTGGAGATTCGGAGCGCTAGGAGGGTAATAGTGGAAAAAGGAATGTCTCCAAATATAAACTACACAGAATAATTCTGTGAAACTTCTTTCTGATCTGTGCATTCAGCTAACAGAGTTAAACCATACTTTTGATTGAGCAGATCTGAACACTCTTTCTGTAGAAAATGCAACTGGACATTAGGAGCGCTAAGAGAGTAGTAGTGGAAAAAGGAATATATTCAAATATAAACTACACAGAAGCATTCTGTGAAACTTCTTTCTGATCTGAGCATTCAGCTAACAGAGTTAAACCATACTTTTGATTGAGCAGTTTTGAAACACTCTGTCTGTAGAAAATGCAACTGGACATTCGTAGCACTAAGTGGGTAATAGTGGAAAAAAGGATATGTCCAAATATAAACTACACAGAAGCATTGTATGAAACTTCTTTCTGTTCTGTGCATTCAACTAACAGAGTTGAACCTTACTTTTGATTGAGCCGTTCTGAAACACTCTTTCTGTAGAAACTGCAATTGCATATTCTGAGCGCTAAGAGGCCTATATTGGGAAAAAGAATGTCTACAAATAAAAACTACACAGAAGAATTGTGTGAAACTTCTTTCTGTTCTGTTTGTTCAACTAAAAGAGTTGAACCTTAGTTTTGATTGAGCCGTTCTGAAACACTCTTTCTTTAGAAAATGCAAGTGGAGATTCGGAGCGCTAAGAGGGTAATAGTGGAAAAAGGAATGTCTCCAAATATAAACTACACAGAATCATTCTGTGAAACTTCTTTCTGATCTGTGCATTCAGCTAACAGAATTAAACCATACTTTTGACTGAGCAGATCTGAACACTCTTTCTGTAGAAAATGCAACTGGACATTAGGAGCGCTAAGAGCGTAGTAGTGGAAAAAGTAATATATTCAAATATAAACTACACAGAAGCATTCTGTGAAACTTCTTTCTGATCTGAGCATTCAGCTAACAGAGTTAAACCATACTTTTGATTGAGCAGTTTTGAAACACTCTGTCTGTAGAAAATGCAACTGGACATTCGTAGCGCTAAGTGGGTAATAGTGGAAAAAAGGATATGTTCAAATATAAACTACACAGAAGCATTGTATGAAACTCCTTTCTGTTCTGTGCATTCAACTAACAGAGTTGAACCTTACTTTTGATTGAGCCGTTCTGAAACACTCTTTCTGTAGAAACTGCAATTGGACATTCTGAGCGCTAAGAGGCCTATATTGGGAAAAAGAATGTCTAGAAATAAAAACTACACAGAAGAATTGTGTGAAACTTCTTTCTGTTCTGTTTGTTCAACTAAAAGAGTTGAACCTTAGTTTTGATTGAGCCGTTCTGAAACACTCTTTCTTTAGAAAATGCAAGTGGAGATTCGGAGCGCTAAGAGGGTAATAGTGGAAAAAGGAATGTCTCCAAATATAAACTACACAGAATCATTCTGTGAAACTTCTTTCTGATCTGTGCATTCAGCTAACAGAATTAAACCATACTTTTGATTGAGCAGATCTGAACACTCTTTCTGTAGAAAATGCAACTGGACATTAGGAGCGCTAAGAGCGTAGTAGTGGAAAAAGGAATATATTCAAATATAAACTACACAGAAGCATTCTGTGAAACTTCTTTCTGATCTGAGCATTCAGCTAACAGAGTTAAACCATACTTTTGATTGAGCAGTTTTGAAACACTCTGTCTGTAGAAAATGCAACTGGACATTCGTAGCGCTAAGTGGGTAATAGTGGAAAAAAGGATATGTTCAAATATAAACTACACAGAAGCATTGTATGAAACTTCTTTCTGTTCTGTGCATTCAACTAACAGAGTTGAACCTTACTTTTGATTGAGCCGTTCTGAAACACTCTTTCTCTAGAAACTGCAATTGGACATTCTGAGCGCTAAGTGGCCTATTTTGGGAAAAAGAATGTCTACAAATAAAAACTACACAGAAGAATTGTGTGAAACTTCTTTCTGTTCTGTTTGTTCAACTAAAAGAGTTGAACCTTAGTTTTGATTGAGCCGTTCTGAAACACTCTTTCTGTAGAAAATGCAAGTGGAGATTCGGAGCGCTAAGAGGGTAATAGTGGAAAAAGGAATGTCTCCAAATATAAACTACACAGAATCATTCTGTGAAACTTCTTTCTGAACTGTGCATTCAGCTAAAAGAGTTAAACCATACTTTTGATTGAGCAGATCTGAACATTCTTTCTGTAGAAAATGCAAGTGGAGATTCGGAGCGCTAAGAGGGTAATAGTGGAAAAAGGAATGTCTCCAAATATAAACTACACAGAATAATTCTGTGAAACTTCTTTCTGATCTGTGCATTCAGCTAACAGAATTAAACCATACTTTTGATTGAGCAGATCTGAACACTCTTTCTGTAGAAAATGCAACTGGACATTAGGAGCGCTAAGAGCGTAGTAGTGGAAAAAGGAATATATTCAAATATAAACTACACAGAAGCATTCTGTGAAACTTCTTTCTGATCTGAGCATTCAGCTAACAGAGTTAAACCATACTTTTGATTGAGCAGTTTTGAAACACTCTGTCTGTAGAAAATGCAACTGGACATTCGTAGCGCTAAGTGTGTAATAGTGGAAAAAAGGATATGTTCAAATATAAACTACACAGAAGCATTGTATGAAACTTCTTTCTGTTCTGTGCATTCAACTAACAGAGTTGAACCTTACTTTTGATTGAGCCGTTCTGAAACACTCTTTCTGTAGAAACTGCAATTGGACATTCTGAGCGCTAAGAGGCCTATATTGGGAAAAAGAATGTCTACAAATAAAAACTACACAGAACAATTGTGTGAAACTTCTTTCTGTTCTGTTTGTTCAACTAAAAGAGTTGAACCTTAGTTTTGATTGAGCCGTTCTGAAACACTCTTTCTGTAGAAAATGCAAGTGGAGATTCGGAGCGCTAAGAGGGTAATAGTGGAAAAAGGAATGTCTCCAAATATAAACTACACAGAATCATTCTGTGAAACTTCTTTCTGAACTGTGAATTCAGCTAACAGAGTTAAACCATACTTTTGATTGAGCAGATCTGAACACTCTTTCTGTAGAAAATGCAAGTGGAGATTCGGAGCGCTAGGAGGGTAATAGTGGAAAAAGGAATGTCTACAAATATAAACTACACAGAATAATTCTGTGAAACTTCTTTCTGATCTGTGCATTCAGCTAACAGAGTTAAACCATACTTTTGATTGAGCAGATCTGAACACTCTTTCTGTAGAAAATGCAACTGGACATTTGGAGCGCTAAGAGAGTAGTAGTGGAAAAAGGAATATATTCAAATATAAACTACACAGAAGCATTCTGTGAAACTTCTTTCTGATCTGAGCATTCAGCTAACAGAGTTAAACCATACTTTTGATTGAGCAGTTTTGAAACACTCTGTCTGTAGAAAATGCAACTGGACATTCGTAGCACTAAGTGGGTAATAGTGGAAAAAAGGATATGTCCAAATATAAACTACACAGAAGCATTGTATGAAACTTCTTTCTGTTCTGTGCATTCAACTAACAGAGTTGAACCTTACTTTTGATTGAGCCGTTCTGAAACACTCTTTCTGTAGAAACTGCAATTGCACATTCTGAGCGCTAAGAGGCCTATATTGGGAAAAAGAATGTCTACAAATAAAAACTACACAGAAGAATTGTGTGAAACTTCTTTCTGTTCTGTTTGTTCAACTAAAAGAGTTGAACCTTAGTTTTGATTGAGCCGTTCTGAAACACTCTTTCTTTAGAAAATGCAAGTGGAGATTCGGAGCGCTAAGAGGGTAATAGTGGAAAAAGGAATGTCTCCAAATATAAACTACACAGAATCATTCTGTGAAACTTCTTTCTGATCTGTGCATTCAGCTAACAGAATTAAACCATACTTTTGACTGAGCAGATCTGAACACTCTTTCTGTAGAAAATGCAACTGGACATTAGGAGCGCTAAGAGCGTAGTAGTGGAAAAAGTAATATATTCAAATATAAACTACACAGAAGCATTCTGTGAAACTTCTTTCTGATCTGAGCATTCAGCTAACAGAGTTAAACCATACTTTTGATTGAGCAGTTTTGAAACACTCTGTCTGTAGAAAATGCAACTGGACATTCGTAGCGCTAAGTGGGTAATAGTGGAAAAAAGGATATGTTCAAATATAAACTACACAGAAGCATTGTATGAAACTCCTTTCTGTTCTGTGCATTCAACTAACAGAGTTGAACCTTACTTTTGATTGAGCCGTTCTGAAACACTCTTTCTGTAGAAACTGCAATTGGACATTCTGAGCGCTAAGAGGCCTATATTGGGAAAAAGAATGTCTAGAAATAAAAACTACACAGAAGAATTGTGTGAAACTTCTTTCTGTTCTGTTTGTTCAACTAAAAGAGTTGAACCTTAGTTTTGATTGAGCCGTTCTGAAACACTCTTTCTTTAGAAAATGCAAGTGGAGATTCGGAGCGCTAAGAGGGTAATAGTGGAAAAAGGAATGTCTCCAAATATAAACTACACAGAATCATTCTGTGAAACTTCTTTCTGATCTGTGCATTCAGCTAACAGAATTAAACCATACTTTTGATTGAGCAGATCTGAACACTCTTTCTGTAGAAAATGCAACTGGACATTAGGAGCGCTAAGAGCGTAGTAGTGGAAAAAGGAATATATTCAAATATAAACTACACAGAAGCATTCTGTGAAACTTCTTTCTGATCTGAGCATTCAGCTAACAGAGTTAAACCATACTTTTGATTGAGCAGTTTTGAAACACTCTGTCTGTAGAAAATGCAACTGGACATTCGTAGCGCTAAGTGGGTAATAGTGGAAAAAAGGATATGTTCAAATATAAACTACACAGAAGCATTGTATGAAACTTCTTTCTGTTCTGTGCATTCAACTAACAGAGTTGAACCTTACTTTTGATTGAGCCGTTCTGAAACACTCTTTCTCTAGAAACTGCAATTGGACATTCTGAGCGCTAAGTGGCCTATTTTGGGAAAAAGAATGTCTACAAATAAAAACTACACAGAAGAATTGTGTGAAACTTCTTTCTGTTCTGTTTGTTCAACTAAAAGAGTTGAACCTTAGTTTTGATTGAGCCGTTCTGAAACACTCTTTCTGTAGAAAATGCAAGTGGAGATTCGGAGCGCTAAGAGGGTAATAGTGGAAAAAGGAATGTCTCCAAATATAAACTACACAGAATCATTCTGTGAAACTTCTTTCTGAACTGTGCATTCAGCTAAAAGAGTTAAACCATACTTTTGATTGAGCAGATCTGAACACTCTTTCTGTAGAAAATGCAAGTGGAGATTCGGAGCGCTAAGAGGGTAATAGTGGAAAAAGGAATGTCTCCAAATATAAACTACACAGAATAATTCTGTGAAACTTCTTTCTGATCTGTGCATTCAGCTAACAGAGTTAAACCATACTTTTGATTGAGCAGATCTGAACACTCTTTCTGTAGAAAATGCAACTGGACATTTGGAGCGCTAAGAGAGTAGTAGTGGAAAAAGTAATATATTCAAATATAAACTACACAGAAGCATTCTGTGAAACTTCTTTCTGATCTGAGCATTCAGCTAACAGAGTTAAACCATACTTTTGATTGAGCAGTTTTGAAACACTCTGTCTGTAGAAAATGCAACTGGACATTCGTAGCACTAAGTGGGTAATAGTGGAAAAAAGGATATGTCCAAATATAAACTACACAGAAGCATTGTATGAAACTTCTTTCTGTTCTGTGCATTCAACTAACAGAGTTGAACCTTACTTTTAATTGAGCCGTTCTGAAACACTCTTTCTGTAGAAACTGCAATTGGACATTCTGAGCGCTAAGAGGCCTATATTGGGAAAAAGAATGTCTACAAATAAAAACTACACAGAAGAATTGTGTGAAACTTCTTTCTGTTCTGTTTGTTCAACTAAAAGAGTTGAACCTTAGTTTTGATTGAGCCGTTCTGAAACACTCTTTCTTTAGAAAATGCAAGTGGAGATTCGGAGCGCTAAGAGGGTAATAGTGGAAAAAGGAATGTCTCCAAATATAAACTACACAGAATCATTCTGTGAAACTTCTTTCTGATCTGTGCATTCAGCTAACAGAATTAAACCATACTTTTGATTGAGCAGATCTGAACACTCTTTCTGTAGAAAATGCAACTGGACATTAGGAGCGCTAAGAGCGTAGTAGTGGAAAAAGGAATATATTCAAATATAAACTACACAGAAGCATTCTGTGAAACTTCTTTCTGATCTGAGCATTCAGCTAACAGAGTTAAACCATACTTTTGATTGAGCAGATTTGAAACACTCTGTCTGTAGAAAATGCAACTGGACATTCGTAGCGCTAAGTGGGTAATAGTGGAAAAAAGGATATGTTCAAATATAAACTACACAGAAGCATTGTATGAAAATTCTTTCTGTTCTGTGCATTCAACTAACAGAGTTGAACCTTACTTTTGATTGAGCCGTTCTGAAACACTCTTTCTCTAGAAACTGCAATTGGACATTCTGAGCGCTAAGTGGCCTATTTTGGGAAAAAGAATGTCTACAAATAAAAACTACACAGAAGAATTGTGTGAAACTTCTTTCTGTTCTGTTTGTTCAACTAAAAGAGTTGAACCTTAGTTTTGATTGAGCCGTTCTGAAACACTCTTTCTGTAGAAAATGCAAGTGGAGATTCGGAGCTCTAAGAGGGTAATAGTGGAAAAAGGAATGTCTCCAAATATAAACTACACAGAATCATTCTGTGAAACTTCTTTCTGAACTGTGCATTCAGCTAACAGAGTTAAACCATACTTTTGATTGAGCAGATCTGAGCACTCTTTCTGTAGAAAATGCAAGTGGAGATTCGGAGCGCTAAGAGGGTAATAGTGGAAAAAGGAATGTCTCCAAATATAAACTACACAGAATAATTCTGTGAAACTTATTTCTGATCTGTGCATTCAGCTAACAGAGTTAAACCATACTTTTGATTGAGCAGATCTGAACACTCTTTCTGTAGAAAATGCAACTGGACATTTGGAGCGCTAAGAGAGTAGTAGTGGAAAAAGGAATATATTCAAATATAAACTACACAGAAGCATTCTGTGAAACTTCTTTCTGATCTGAGCATTCAGCTAACAGAGTTAAACCATACTTTTGATTGAGCAGTTTTGAAACACTCTGTCTGTAGAAAATGCAACTGGACATTCGTAGCACTAAGTGGGTAATAGTGGAAAAAAGGATATGTCCAAATATAAACTACACAGAAGCATTGTATGAAACTTCTTTCTGTTCTGTGCATTCAACTAACAGAGTTGAACCTTACTTTTGATTGAGCCGTTCTGAAACACTCTTTCTGTAGAAACTGCAATTGGACATTCTGAGCGCTAAGAGGCCTATATTGGGAAAAAGAATGTCTACAAATAAAAACTACACAGAAGAATTGTGTGAAACTTCTTTCTGTTCTGTTTGTTCAACTAAAAGAGTTGAACCTTAGTTTTGATTGAGCCGTTCTGAAACTCACTTTCTTTAGAAAATGCAAGTGGAGATTCGGAGCGCTAAGAGGGTAATAGTGGAAAAAGGAATGTCTCCAAATATAAACTACACAGAATCATTCTGTGAAACTTCTTTCTGATCTGTGCATTCAGCTAACAGATTTAAACCATACTTTTGATTGAGCAGATCTGAACACTCTTTCTGTAGAAAATGCAACTGGACATTAGGAGCGCTAAGAGCGTAGTAGTGGAAAAAGTAATATATTCAAATATAAACTACACAGAATCATTCTGTGAAACTTCTTTCTGATCTGAGCATTCAGCTAACAGAGTTAAACCATACTTTTGATTGAGCAGTTTTGAAACACTCTGTCTGTAGAAAATGCAACTGGACATTCGTAGCGCTAAGTGGGTAATAGTGGAAAAAAGGATATGTTCAAATATAAACTACACAGAAGCATTGTATGAAACTCCTTTCTGTTCTGTGCATTCAACTAACAGAGTTGAACCTTACTTTTGATTGAGCCGTTCTGAAACACTCTTTCTGTAGAAACTGCAATTGGACATTCTGAGCGCTAAGAGGCCTATATTGGGAAATATAATGTCTAGAAATAAAAACTACACAGAATAATTGTGTGAAACTTCTTTCTGTTCTGTTTGTTCAACTAAAAGAGTTGAACCTTAGTTTTGATTGAGCCGTTCTGAAACACTCTTTCTTTAGAAAATGCAAGTGGAGATTCGGAGCGCTAAGAGGGTATTAGTGGAAAAAGGAATGTCTCCAAATATAAACTACACAGAATCATTCTGTGAAACTTCTTTCTGATCTGTGCATTCAGCTAACAGAATTAAACCATACTTTTGATTGAGCAGATCTGAACACTCTTTCTGTAGAAAATGCAACTGGACATTAGGAGCGCTAAGAGCGTAGTAGTGGAAAAAGGAATATATTCAAATATAAACTACACAGAAGCATTCTGTGAAACTTCTTTCTGATCTGAGCATTCAGCTAACAGAGTTAAACCATACTTTTGATTGAGCAGTTTTGAAACACTCTGTCTGTAGAAAATGCAACTGGACATTCGTAGCGCTAAGTGGGTAATAGTGGAAAAAAGGATATGTTCAAATATAAACTACACATAAGCATTGTATGAAACTTCTTTCTGTTCTGTGCATTCAACTAACAGAGTTGAACCTTACTTTTGATTGAGCCGTTCTGAAACACTCTTTCTGTAGAAACTGCAATTGGACATTCTGAGCGCTAAGTGGCCTATTTTGGGAAAAAGAATATCTACAAATAAAAACTACACAGAAGAATTGTGTGAAACTTCTTTCTGTTCTGTTTGTTCAACTAAAAGAGTTGAACCTTAGTTTTGATTGAGCCGTTCTGAAACACTCTTTCTGTAGAAAATGCAAGTGGAGATTCGGAGCGCTAAGAGGGTAATAGTGGAAAAAGGAATGTCTCCAAATATAAACTACACAGAATCATTCTGTGAAACTTCTTTCTGAACTGTGCATTCAGCTAAAAGAGTTAAACCACACTTTTGATTGAGCAGATCTGAACACTCTTTCTGTAGAAAATGCAAGTGGAGAATCGGAGCGCTAAGAGGGTAATAGTGGAAAAAGGAATGTCTCCAAATATAAACTACACAGAATAATTCTGTGAAACTTCTTTCTGATCTGTGCATTCAGCTAACAGAGTTAAACCATACTTTTGATTGAGCAGATCTGAACACTCTTTCTGTAGAAAATGCAACTGGACATTTGGAGCGCTAAGAGAGTAGTAGTGGAAAAAGGAATATATTCAAATATAAACTACACAGAAGCATTCTGTGAAACTTCTTTCTGATCTGAGCATTCAGCTAACAGAGTTAAACCATACTTTTGATTGAGCAGTTTTGAAACACTCTGTCTGTAGAAAATGCAACTGGACATTCGTAGCACTAAGTGGGTAATAGTGGAAAAAAGGATATGTCCAAATATAAACTACACAGAAGCATTGTATGAAACTTCTTTCTGTTCTGTGCATTCAACTAACAGAGTTGAACCTTACTTTTGATTGAGCCGTTCTGAAACACTCTTTCTGTAGAAACTGCAATTGGACATTCTGAGCGCTAAGAGGCCTATATTGGGAAAAAGAATGTCTACAAATAAAAACTACACAGAAGAATTGTGTGAAACTTCTTTCTGTTCTGTTTGTTCAACTAAAAGAGTTGAACCTTAGTTTTGATTGAGCCGTTCTGAAACTCACTTTCTTTAGAAAATGCAAGTGGAGATTCGGAGCGCTAAGAGGGTAATAGTGGAAAAAGGAATGTCTCCAAATATAAACTACACAGAATCATTCTGTGAAACTTCTTTCTGATCTGTGCATTCAGCTAACAGATTTAAACCATACTTTTGATTGAGCAGATCTGAACACTCTTTCTGTAGAAAATGCAACTGGACATTAGGAGCGCTAAGAGCGTAGTAGTGGAAAAAGTAATATATTCAAATATAAACTACACAGAATCATTCTGTGAAACTTCTTTCTGATCTGAGCATTCAGCTAACAGAGTTAAACCATACTTTTGATTGAGCAGTTTTGAAACACTCTGTCTGTAGAAAATGCAACTGGACATTCGTAGCGCTAAGTGGGTAATAGTGGAAAAAAGGATATGTTCAAATATAAACTACACAGAAGCATTGTATGAAACTCCTTTCTGTTCTGTGCATTCAACTAACAGAGTTGAACCTTACTTTTGATTGAGCCGTTCTGAAACACTCTTTCTGTAGAAACTGCAATTGGACATTCTGAGCGCTAAGAGGCCTATATTGGGAAATATAATGTCTAGAAATAAAAACTACACAGAAGAATTGTGTGAAACTTCTTTCTGTTCTGTTTGTTCAACTAAAAGAGTTGAACCTTAGTTTTGATTGAGCCGTTCTGAAACACTCTTTCTGTAGAAAATGCAAGTGGAGATTCGGAGCGCTAAGAGGGTAATAGTGGAAAAAGGAATGTCTCCAAATATAAACTACACAGAATCATTCTGTGAAACTTCTTTCTGAACTGTGCATTCAGCTAAAAGAGTTAAACCACACTTTTGATTGAGCAGATCTGAACACTCTTTCTGTAGAAAATGCAAGTGGAGAATCGGAGCGCTAAGAGGGTAATAGTGGAAAAAGGAATGTCTCCAAATATAAACTACACAGAATAATTCTGTGAAACTTCTTTCTGATCTGTGCATTCAGCTAACAGAGTTAAAACATACTTTTGATTGAGCAGATCTGAACACTCTTTCTGTAGAAAATGCAACTGGACATTTGGAGCGCTAAGAGAGTAGTAGTGGAAAAAGTAATATATTCAAATATAAACTACACAGAAGCATTCTGTGAAACTTCTTTCTGATCTGAGCATTCAGCTAACAGAGTTAAACCATACTTTTGATTGAGCAGTTTTGAAACACTCTGTCTGTAGAAAATGCAACTGGACATTCGTAGCACTAAGTGGGTAATAGTGGAAAAAAGGATATGTCCAAATATAAACTACACAGAAGCATTGTATGAAACTTCTTTCTGTTCTGTGCATTCAACTAACAGAGTTGAACCTTACTTTTAATTGAGCCGTTCTGAAACACTCTTTCTGTAGAAACTGCAATTGGACATTCTGAGCGCTAAGAGGCCTATATTGGGAAAAAGAATGTCTACAAATAAAAACTACACAGAAGAATTGTGTGAAACTTCTTTCTGTTCTGTTTGTTCAACTAAAAGAGTTGAACCTTAGTTTTGATTGAGCCGTTCTGAAACACTCTTTCTTTAGAAAATGCAAGTGGAGATTCGGAGCGCTAAGAGGGTAATAGTGGAAAAAGGAATGTCTCCAAATATAAACTACACAGAATCATTCTGTGAAACTTCTTTCTGATCTGTGCATTCAGCTAACAGAATTAAACCATACTTTTGATTGAGCAGATCTGAACACTCTTTCTGTAGAAAATGCAACTGGACATTAGGAGCGCTAAGAGCGTAGTAGTGGAAAAAGGAATATATTCAAATATAAACTACACAGAAGCATTCTGTGAAACTTCTTTCTGATCTGAGCATTCAGCTAACAGAGTTAAACCATACTTTTGATTGAGCAGTTTTGAAACACTCTGTCTGTAGAAAATGCAACTGGACATTCGTAGCGCTAAGTGGGTAATAGTGGAAAAAAGGATATGTTCAAATATAAACTACACAGAAGCATTGTATGAAACTTCTTTCTGTTCTGTGCATTCAACTAACAGAGTTGAACCTTACTTTTGATTGAGCCGTTCTGAAACACTCTTTCTGTAGAAACTGCAATTGGACATTCTGAGCGCTAAGTGGCCTATTTTGGGAAAAACAATGTCTACAAATAAAAACTACACAGAAGAATTGTGTGAAACTTCTTTCTGTTCTGTTTGTTCAACTAAAAGAGTTGAACCTTAGTTTTGATTGAGCCGTTCTGAAACACTCTTTCTGTAGAAAATGCAAGTGGAGATTCGGAGCGCTAAGAGGGTAATAGTGGAAAAAGGAATGTCTCCAAATATAAACTACACAGAATCATTCTGTGAAACTTCTTTCTGAACTGTGCATTCAGCTAACAGAGTTAAACCATACTTTTGATTGAGCAGATCTGAACACTCTTTCTGTAGAAAATGCAAGTGGAGATTCGGAGCGCTAAGAGAGTAATAGTGGAAAAAGGAATGTCTCCAAATATAAACTACACAGAATCATTCTGTGAAACTTCTTTCTGATCTGTGCATTCAGCTAACAGAGTTAAACCATACTTTTGATTGAGCAGATCTGAACACTCTTTCTGTAGAAAATGCAACTGGACATTTGGAGCGCTAAGAGAGTAGTAGTGGAAAAAGGAATATATTCAAATATAAACTACACAGAAGCATTCTGTGAAACTTCTTTCTGATCTGAGCATTCAGCTAACAGAGTTAAACCATACATTTGATTGAGCAGTTTTGAAACACTCTGTCTGTAGAAAATGCAACTGGACATTCGTAGCACTAAGTGGGTAATAGTGGAAAAAAGGATATGTCCAAATATAAACTACACAGAAGCATTGTATGAAACTTCTTTCTGTTCTGTGCATTCAACTAACAGAGTTGAACCTTACTTTTGATTGAGCCGTTCTGAAACACTCTTTCTGTAGAAACTGCAATTGGACATTCTGAGCGCTAAGAGGCCTATATTGGGAAAAAGAATGTCTACAAATAAAAACTACACAGAAGAATTGTGTGAAACTTCTTTCTGTTCTGTTTGTTCAACTAAAAGAGTTGAACCTTAGTTTTGATTGAGCCGTTCTGAAACACTCTTTCTTTAGAAAATGCAAGTGGAGATTCGGAGCGCTAAGAGGGTAATAGTGGAAAAAGGAATGTCTCCAAATATAAACTACACAGAATCATTCTGTGAAAGTTCTTTCTGATCTGTGCATTCAGCTAACAGAATTAAAACATATTTTGATTGAGCAGATCTGAACCCTCTTTCTGTAGAAAATGCAACTGGACATTAGGAGCGCTAAGAGCGTAGTAGTGGAAAAAGGAATATATTCAAATATAAACTACACAGAAGCATTCTGTGAAACTTCTTTCTGATCTGAGCGTTCAGCTAACAGAGTTAAACCATACTTTTGATTGAGCAGTTTTGAAACACTCTGTCTGTAGAAAATGCAACTGGACATTCGTAGCGCTAAGTGGGTAATAGTGGAAAAAAGGATATGTTCAAATATAAACTACACAGAAGCATTGTATGAAACTTCTTTCTGTTCTGTGCATTCAACTAACAGAGTTGAACCTTACTTTTGATTGAGCCGTTCTGAAACACTCTTTCTGTAGAAACTGCAATTGGACAATCTGAGCGCTAAGAGGCCTATATTGGGAAAAAGAATGTCTACAAATAAAAACTACACAGAAGAATTTTGTGAAACTTCTTTCTGTTCTGTTTGTTCAACTAAAAGAGTTGAACCTTAGTTTTGATTGAGCCGTTCTGAAACACTCTTTCTTTAGAAAATGCAAGTGGAGATTCGGAGCGCTAAGAGGGTAATAGTGGAAAAAGGAATGTCTCCAAATATAAACTACACAGAATAATTCTGTGAAACTTCTTCCTGAACTGTGCATTCAGCTAACAGAGTTAAACCATACTTTTGATTGAGCAGATCTGAACACTCTCTCTGTAGAAAATGCAAGTGGAGATTCGGAGCGCTAAGAGGGTAATAGTGGAAAAAGGAATGTCTCCAAATATAAACTACACAGAATAATTCTGTGAAACTTCTTTCTGATCTGTGCATTCAGCTAACAGAGTTAAACCATACTTTCGATTGAGCAGATCTGAACACTCTTTCTGTAGAAAATGCAACTGGACATTTGGAGCGCTAAGAGAGTAGTAGTGGAAAAAGGAACATATTCAAATATAAACTACACAGAAGCATTCTGTGAAACTTCTTTCTGATCTGAGCATTCAGCTAACAGAGTTAAACCATACTTTTGATTGAGCAGTTTTGAAACACTCTGTCTGTAGAAAATGCAACTGGACATTCGTAGCACTAAGTGGGTAATAGTGGAAAAAAGGATATGTCCAAATATAAACTACACAGAAGCATTGTATGAAACTTCTTTCTGTTCTGTGCATTCAACTAACAGAGTTAAACCTTACTTTTGATTGAGCCGTTCTGAAACACTCTTTCTGTAGAAACTGCAATTGGACATTCTGAGCGCTCAGAGGCCTATATTGGGAAAAAGAATGTCTACAAATAAAAACTACACAGAAGAATTGTGTGAAACTTCTTTCTGTTCTGTTTGTTCAACTAAAAGAATTGAATCTTAGTTTTGATTGAGCCGTTCTGAAACACTCTTTCTTTAGAAAATGCAAGTGGAGATTCGGAGCGCTAAGAGGGTAATAGTGGAAAAAGGAATGTCTCCAAATATAAACTACAAAGAATCATTCTGTGAAACTTCTTTCTGATCTGTGCATTCAGCTAACAGAATTAAAACATACTTTTGATTGAGCAGATCTGAACACTCTTTCTGTAGAAAATGCAACTGGACATTAGGAGCGCTAAGAGCGTAGTAGTGGAAAAAGGAATATATTCAAATATAAACTACACAGAAGCATTCTGTGAAACTTCTTTCTGATCTGAGCATTCAGCTAACAGAGTTAAACCATACTTTTGATTGAGCAGTTTTGAAACACTCTGTCTGTAGAAAATGCAACTGGACATTCGTAGCACTAAGTGGGTAATAGTGGAAAAAAGATATGTCCAAATATAAACTACACAGAAGCATTGTATGAAACTTCTTTCTGTTCTGTGCATTCAACTAACAGAGTTGAACCTTACTTTTGATTGAGCCGTTCTGAAACACTCTTTCTGTAGAAACTGCAATTGGACATTCTGAGCGCTAAGAGGCCTATATTGGGAAAAAGAATGTCTACAAATAAAAACTACACAGAAGAATTGTGTGAAACTTCTTTCTGTTCTGTTTGTTCAACTAAAAGAGTTGAACCTTAGTTTTGATTGAGCCGTTCTGAAACACTCTTTCTTTAGAAAATGCAAGTGGAGATTCGGAGCGCTAAGAGGGTAATAGTGGAAAAAGGAATGTCTCCAAATATAAACTACACAGAATAATTCTGTGAAACTTCTTTCTGATCTGTGCATTCAGCTAACAGAGTTAAACCATACTTTTGATTGAGCAGATCTGAACACTCTTTCTGTAGAAAATGCAACTGGACAATTGGAGCGCTAAGAGAGTAGTAGTGGAAAAAGTAATATATTCAAATATAAACTACACAGAAGCATTCTGTGAAACTTCTTTCTGATCTGAGCATTCAGCTAACAGAGTTAAACCATACTTTTGATTGAGCAGTTTTGAAACACTCTGTCTGTAGAAAATGCAACTGGACATTCGTAGCACTAAGTGGGTAATAGTGGAAAAAAGGATATGTCCAAATATAAACTACACAGAATCATTGTATGAAACTTCTTTCTGTTCTGTGCATTCAACTACCAGAGTTGAACCTTACTTTTGATTGAGCCGTTCTGAAACACTCTTTCTGTAGAAACTGCAATTGGACATTCTGAGCGCTAAGAGGCCTATATAAGGAAAAAGAATGTCTACAAATAAAAACTACACAGAAGAATTGTGTGAAACTTCTTTCTGTTCTGTTTGTTCAACTAAAAGAGTTGAACCTTAGTTTTGATTGAGCCGTTCTGAAACACTCTTTCTGTAGAAAATGCAAGTGGAGTTTCGGAGCGCTAAGAGGTTAATAGTGGAAAAAGGAATGTCTCCAAATATAAACTACACAGAATCATTCTGTGAAACTTCTTTCTGAACTGTGCATTCAGCTAACAGAGTTAAACCATACTTTTGATTGAGCAGATCTGAACACTCTTTCTGTAGAAAATGCAAGTGGAGATTCGGAGCGCTAAGAGGGTAATAGTGGAAAAAGGAATGTCTCCAAATATAAACTACACAGAATCATTCTGTGAAACTTCTTTCTGATCTGTGCATTCAGCTAACAGAGTTAAACCATACTTTTGATTGAGCAGATCTGAACACTCTTTCTGTAGAAAATGCAACTGGACATTCGTAGCGCTAAGAGGGTAATAGTGGAAAAAGGAATATATTCAAATATAAACTACACAGTAGCATTCTGTGAAAATCCTTTCTGTTCTGTGCATTCAACTAACAGAGTTGAACCTTACTTTTGATTGAGCCGTTCTGAAACACTCTTTCTGTAGAAACTGCAATTGGACATTCTAAGAGCTAGGAGGCCTACGTTGGGAAAAAGAATATCTTCAAATAAAAAATACACACATGCATTCTGTGAAACTTATTTCTGATCTGTAAATTCTGTTAACAGAGATAAAACTTATTTTTGATTGAGCAGTTATGAAACACTCTTTTTGTAGAAAATGCAAGTGGAGATTCGGAGCGCTAAGAGGGTAATAGTGGAAAAAGGAATGTCTTCAAATATAAACTACACGGAATCATTCGGTGAAACTTCTTTCTGATCTGTGCATTCAGCTAACAGAGTTAAACCATACTTTTGATTGAGCAGATCTGAACACTCTTTCTGTAGAAAATGCAACTGGACATTTGGAGCGCGAAGAGCGTAGTAGTGGAAAAAGGAATATATTCAAATATAAACTACACAGAAGCATTCTGTGAAACTTCTTTCTGATCTGAGCATTCAGCTAACAGAGTTAAACCATACTTTTGAATGAGCAGTTTTGAAACACTCTGTCTGTAGAAAATGCAACTGGACATTCGTAGCGCTAAGTGGGTAATAGTGGAAAAAAGCATATGTTCAAATATAAACTACACAGAAGCATTGTATGAAACTTCTTTTTGTTCTGTGCATTCAACTAACAGAGTTGAACCTTACTTTTGATTGAGCCGTTCTGAAACACTCTTTCTGTAGAAACTGCAATTGGACATTCTGAGCGCTAAGAGGCCTATATTGGGAAAAAGAATGTCTACAAATAAAAACTACACAGAAGAATTGTGTGAAACTTCTTTCTGTTCTGTTTGTTCAACTAAAAGAGTTGAACCTTAGTTTTGATTGAGCCGTTCTGAAACACTCTTTCTTTAGAAAATGCAAGTGGAGATTCGGAGCGCTAAGAGGGTAATAGTGGAAAAAGGAATGTCTCCAAATATAAACTACACAGAATCATTCTGTGAAACTTCTTTCTGATCTGTGCATTCAGCTAACAGAATTAAACCATAGTTTGATTGAGCAGATCTGAACACTCTTTCTGTAGAAAATGCAACTGGACATTAGGAGCGCTAAGAGCGTAGTAGTGGAAAAAGGAATATATTCAAATATAAACTACACAGAAGCATTCTGTGAAACTTCTTTCTGATCTGAGCATTCAGCTAACAGAGTTAAACCATACTTTTGATTGAGCAGTTTTGAAACACTCTGTCTGTAGAAAATGCAACTGGACATTCGTAGCGCTAAGTGGGTATTAGTGGAAAAAAGGATATGTTCAAATATAAACTACACAGAAGCATTGTATGAAACTTCTTTCTGTTCTGTGCATTCAACTAACAGAGTTGAACCTTAATTTTGATTGAGCCGTTCTGAAACACTCTTTCTGTAGAAACTGCAATTGGACATTCTGAGCGCTAAGAGGCCTATATTGGGAAAAAGAATGTCTACAAATAAAAACTACACAGAAGAATTGTGTGAAACTTCTTTCTGTTCTGTTTGTTCAACTAAAAGAGTTGAAGCTTAGTTTTGATTGAGCCGTTCTGAAACACTCTTTCTGTAGAAAATGCAAGTGGAGATTCGGAGCGCTAAGAGGGTAATAGTGGAAAAAGGAATGTCTCCAAATATAAACTACACAGAATCATTCTGTGAAACTTCTTTCTGAACTGTGCATTCAGCTAACAGAGTTAAACCATACTTTTGATTGAGCAGATCTGAACACTCTTTCTGTAGAAAATGCAAGTGGAGATTCGGAGCGCTAAGAGGGTAATAGTGGAAAAAGGAATGTCTCCAAATATAAACTACACAGAATAATTCTGTGAAACTTCTTTCTGATCTGTGCATTCAGCTAACAGAGTTAAACCATACTTTTGATTGAGCAGATCTGAACACTCTTTCTGTAGAAAATGCAACTGGACATTTGGAGCGCTAAGAGAGTAGTAGTGGAAAAAGGAATATATTCATATATAAACTACACAGAAGCATTCTGTGAAACTTCTTTCTGATCTGAGCATTCAGCTAACAGAGTTAAACCATACTTTTGATTGAGCAGTTTTGAAACACTCTGTCTGTAGAAAATGCAACTGGACATTCGTAGCACTAAGTGGGTAATAGTGGAAAAAAGGATATGTCCAAATATAAACTACACAGAAGCATTGTATGAAACTTCTTTCTGTTCTGTGCATTCAACTAACAGAGTTGAACCTTACTTTTGATTGAGCCGTTCTGAAACACTCTTTCTGTAGAAACTGCAATTGGACATTCTGAGCGCTAAGAGGCCTATATTGGGAAAAAGAATGTCTACAAATAAAAACTACACAGAAGAATTGTGTGAAACTTCTTTCTGTTCTGTTTGTTCAACTAAAAGAGTTGAACCTTAGTTTTGATTGAGCCGTTCTGAAACACTCTTTCTTTAGAAAATGCAAGTGGAGATTCAGAGCGCTAAGAGGGTAATAGTGGAAAAAGGAATGTCTCCAAATATAAACTACACAGAATCATTCTGTGAAACTTCTTTCTGATCTGTGCATTCAGCTAACAGAATTAAAACATACTTTTGATTAAGCAGATCTGAACACTCTTTCTGTAGAAAATGCAACTGGACATTAGGAGCGCTAAGAGCGTAGTAGTGGAAAAAGGAATATATTCAAATATAAACTACACAGAAGCATTCTGTGAAACTTCTTTCTGATCTGAGCATTCAGCTAACAGAGTTAAACCATACTTTTGATTGAGCAGTTTTGAAACACTCTGTCTGTAGAAAATGCAACTGGACATTCGTAGCACTAAGTGGGTAATAGTGGAAAAAAGGATATGTCCAAATATAAACTACACAGAATCATTGTATGAAACTTCTTTCTGTTCTGTGCATTCAACTACCAGAGTTGAACCTTACTTTTGATTGAGCCGTTCTGAAACACTCTTTCTGTAGAAACTGCAATTGGACATTCTGAGCGCTAAGAGGCCTATATTAGGAAAAAGAATGTCTACAAATAAAAACTACACAGAAGAATTGTGTGAAACTTCTTTCTGTTCTGTTTGTTCAACTAAAAGAGTTGAACCTTAGTTTTGATTGAGCCGTTCTGAAACACTCTTTCTGTAGAAAATGCAAGTGGAGTTTCGGAGCGCTAAGAGGTTAATAGTGGAAAAAGGAATGTCTCCAAATATAAACTACACAGAATCATTCTGTGAAACTTCTTTCTGAACTGTGCATTCAGCTAACAGAGTTAAACCATACTTTTGATTGAGCAGATCTGAACACTCTTTCTGTAGAAAATGCAAGTGGAGATTCGGAGCGCTAAGAGGGTAATAGTGGAAAAAGGAATGTCTCCAAATATAAACTACACAGAATCATTCTGTGAAACTTCTTTCTGATCTGTGCATTCAGCTAACAGAGTTAAACCATACTTTTGATTGAGCAGATCTGAACACTCTTTCTGTAGAAAATGCAACTGGACATTCGTAGCGCTAAGAGGGTAATAGTGGAAAAAGGAATATATTCAAATATAAACTACACAGTAGCATTCTGTGAAAATCCTTTCTGTTCTGTGCATTCAACTAACAGAGTTGAACCTTACTTTTGATTGAGCCGTTCTGAAACACTCTTTCTGTAGAAACTGCAATTGGACATTCTAAGAGCTAGGAGGCCTACGTTGGGAAAAAGAATATCTTCAAATAAAAAATACACACATGCATTCTGTGAAACTTATTTCTGATCTGTAAATTCTGTTAACAGAGATAAAACTTATTTTTGATTGAGCAGTTATGAAACACTCTTTTTGTAGAAAATGCAAGTGGAGATTCGGAGCGCTAAGAGGGTAATAGTGGAAAAAGGAATGTCTTCAAATATAAACTACACGGAATCATTCGGTGAAACTTCTTTCTGATCTGTGCATTCAGCTAACAGAGTTAAACCATACTTTTGATTGAGCAGATCTGAACACTCTTTCTGTAGAAAATGCAACTGGACATTTGGAGCGCGAAGAGCGTAGTAGTGGAAAAAGGAATATATTCAAATATAAACTACACAGAAGCATTCTGTGAAACTTCTTTCTGATCTGAGCATTCAGCTAACAGAGTTAAACCATACTTTTGAATGAGCAGTTTTGAAACACTCTGTCTGTAGAAAATGCAACTGGACATTCGTAGCGCTAAGTGGGTAATAGTGGAAAAAAGCATATGTTCAAATATAAACTACACAGAAGCATTGTATGAAACTTCTTTTTGTTCTGTGCATTCAACTAACAGAGTTGAACCTTACTTTTGATTGAGCCGTTCTGAAACACTCTTTCTGTAGAAACTGCAATTGGACATTCTGAGCGCTAAGAGGCCTATATTGGGAAAAAGAATGTCTACAAATAAAAACTACACAGAAGAATTGTGTGAAACTTCTTTCTGTTCTGTTTGTTCAACTAAAAGAGTTGAACCTTAGTTTTGATTGAGCCGTTCTGAAACACTCTTTCTTTAGAAAATGCAAGTGGAGATTCGGAGCGCTAAGAGGGTAATAGTGGAAAAAGGAATGTCTCCAAATATAAACTACACAGAATCATTCTGTGAAACTTCTTTCTGATCTGTGCATTCAGCTAACAGAATTAAACCATAGTTTGATTGAGCAGATCTGAACACTCTTTCTGTAGAAAATGCAACTGGACATTAGGAGCGCTAAGAGCGTAGTAGTGGAAAAAGGAATATATTCAAATATAAACTACACAGAAGCATTCTGTGAAACTTCTTTCTGATCTGAGCATTCAGCTAACAGAGTTAAACCATACTTTTGATTGAGCAGTTTTGAAACACTCTGTCTGTAGAAAATGCAACTGGACATTCGTAGCGCTAAGTGGGTATTAGTGGAAAAAAGGATATGTTCAAATATAAACTACACAGAAGCATTGTATGAAACTTCTTTCTGTTCTGTGCATTCAACTAACAGAGTTGAACCTTAATTTTGATTGAGCCGTTCTGAAACACTCTTTCTGTAGAAACTGCAATTGGACATTCTGAGCGCTAAGAGGCCTATATTGGGAAAAAGAATGTCTACAAATAAAAACTACACAGAAGAATTGTGTGAAACTTCTTTCTGTTCTGTTTGTTCAACTAAAAGAGTTGAAGCTTAGTTTTGATTGAGCCGTTCTGAAACACTCTTTCTGTAGAAAATGCAAGTGGAGATTCGGAGCGCTAAGAGGGTAATAGTGGAAAAAGGAATGTCTCCAAATATAAACTACACAGAATCATTCTGTGAAACTTCTTTCTGAACTGTGCATTCAGCTAACAGAGTTAAACCATACTTTTGATTGAGCAGATCTGAACACTCTTTCTGTAGAAAATGCAAGTGGAGATTCGGAGCGCTAAGAGGGTAATAGTGGAAAAAGGAATGTCTCCAAATATAAACTACACAGAATAATTCTGTGAAACTTCTTTCTGATCTGTGCATTCAGCTAACAGAGTTAAACCATACTTTTGATTGAGCAGATCTGAACACTCTTTCTGTAGAAAATGCAACTGGACATTTGGAGCGCTAAGAGAGTAGTAGTGGAAAAAGGAATATATTCATATATAAACTACACAGAAGCATTCTGTGAAACTTCTTTCTGATCTGAGCATTCAGCTAACAGAGTTAAACCATACTTTTGATTGAGCAGTTTTGAAACACTCTGTCTGTAGAAAATGCAACTGGACATTCGTAGCACTAAGTGGGTAATAGTGGAAAAAAGGATATGTCCAAATATAAACTACACAGAAGCATTGTATGAAACTTCTTTCTGTTCTGTGCATTCAACTAACAGAGTTGAACCTTACTTTTGATTGAGCCGTTCTGAAACACTCTTTCTGTAGAAACTGCAATTGGACATTCTGAGCGCTAAGAGGCCTATATTGGGAAAAAGAATGTCTACAAATAAAAACTACACAGAAGAATTGTGTGAAACTTCTTTCTGTTCTGTTTGTTCAACTAAAAGAGTTGAACCTTAGTTTTGATTGAGCCGTTCTGAAACACTCTTTCTTTAGAAAATGCAAGTGGAGATTCAGAGCGCTAAGAGGGTAATAGTGGAAAAAGGAATGTCTCCAAATATAAACTACACAGAATCATTCTGTGAAACTTCTTTCTGATCTGTGCATTCAGCTAACAGAATTAAAACATACTTTTGATTAAGCAGATCTGAACACTCTTTCTGTAGAAAATGCAACTGGACATTAGGAGCGCTAAGAGCGTAGTAGTGGAAAAAGGAATATATTCAAATATAAACTACACAGAAGCATTCTGTGAAACTTCTTTCTGATCTGAGCATTCAGCTAACAGAGTTAAACCATACTTTTGATTGAGCAGTTTTGAAACACTCTGTCTGTAGAAAATGCAACTGGACATTCGTAGCACTAAGTGGGTAATAGTGGAAAAAAGGATATGTCCAAATATAAACTACACAGAATCATTGTATGAAACTTCTTTCTGTTCTGTGCATTCAACTACCAGAGTTGAACCTTACTTTTGATTGAGCCGTTCTGAAACACTCTTTCTGTAGAAACTGCAATTGGACATTCTGAGCGCTAAGAGGCCTATATTAGGAAAAAGAATGTCTACAAATAAAAACTACACAGAAGAATTGTGTGAAACTTCTTTCTGTTCTGTTTGTTCAACTAAAAGAGTTGAACCTTAGTTTTGATTGAGCCGTTCTGAAACACTCTTTCTGTAGAAAATGCAAGTGGAGTTTCGGAGCGCTAAGAGGTTAATAGTGGAAAAAGGAATGTCTCCAAATATAAACTACACAGAATCATTCTGTGAAACTTCTTTCTGAACTGTGCATTCAGCTAACAGAGTTAAACCATACTTTTGATTGAGCAGATCTGAACACTCTTTCTGTAGAAAATGCAAGTGGAGATTCGGAGCGCTAAGAGGGTAATAGTGGAAAAAGGAATGTCTCCAAATATAAACTACACAGAATCATTCTGTGAAACTTCTTTCTGATCTGTGCATTCAGCTAACAGAGCTAAACCATACTTTTGATTGAGCAGATCTGAACACTCTTTCTGTAGAAAATGCAACTGGACATTCGTAGCGCTAAGAGGGTAATAGTGGAAAAAGGAATATATTCAAATATAAACTACACAGTAGCATTCTGTGAAAATCCTTTCTGTTCTGTGCATTCAACTAACAGAGTTGAACCTTACTTTTGATTGAGCCGTTCTGAAACACTCTTTCTGTAGAAACTGCAATTGGACATTCTAAGAGCTAGGAGGCCTACGTTGGGAAAAAGAATATCTTCAAATAAAAAATACACACATGCATTCTGTGAAACTTATTTCTGATCTGTAAATTCTGTTAACAGAGATAAAACTTATTTTTGATTGAGCAGTTATGAAACACTCTTTTTGTAGAAAATGCAAGTGGAGATTCGGAGCGCTAAGAGGGTAATAGTGGAAAAAGGAATGTCTTCAAATATAAACTACACGGAATCATTCGGTGAAACTTCTTTCTGATCTGTGCATTCAGCTAACAGAGTTAAACCATACTTTTGATTGAGCAGATCTGAACACTCTTTCTGTAGAAAATGCAACTGGACATTTGGAGCGCGAAGAGCGTAGTAGTGGAAAAAGGAATATATTCAAATATAAACTACACAGAAGCATTCTGTGAAACTTCTTTCTGATCTGAGCATTCAGCTAACAGAGTTAAACCATACTTTTGAATGAGCAGTTTTGAAACACTCTGTCTGTAGAAAATGCAACTGGACATTCGTAGCGCTAAGTGGGTAATAGTGGAAAAAAGCATATGTTCAAATATAAACTACACAGAAGCATTGTATGAAACTTCTTTTTGTTCTGTGCATTCAACTAACAGAGTTGAACCTTACTTTTGATTGAGCCGTTCTGAAACACTCTTTCTGTAGAAACTGCAATTGGACATTCTGAGCGCTAAGAGGCCTATATTGGGAAAAAGAATGTCTACAAATAAAAACTACACAGAAGAATTGTGTGAAACTTCTTTCTGTTCTGTTTGTTCAACTAAAAGAGTTGAACCTTAGTTTTGATTGAGCCGTTCTGAAACACTCTTTCTTTAGAAAATGCAAGTGGAGATTCGGAGCGCTAAGAGGGTAATAGTGGAAAAAGGAATGTCTCCAAATATAAACTACACAGAATCATTCTGTGAAACTTCTTTCTGATCTGTGCATTCAGCTAACAGAATTAAACCATAGTTTGATTGAGCAGATCTGAACACTCTTTCTGTAGAAAATGCAACTGGACATTAGGAGCGCTAAGAGCGTAGTAGTGGAAAAAGGAATATATTCAAATATAAACTACACAGAAGCATTCTGTGAAACTTCTTTCTGATCTGAGCATTCAGCTAACAGAGTTAAACCATACTTTTGATTGAGCAGTTTTGAAACACTCTGTCTGTAGAAAATGCAACTGGACATTCGTAGCGCTAAGTGGGTATTAGTGGAAAAAAGGATATGTTCAAATATAAACTACACAGAAGCATTGTATGAAACTTCTTTCTGTTCTGTGCATTCAACTAACAGAGTTGAACCTTAATTTTGATTGAGCCGTTCTGAAACACTCTTTCTGTAGAAACTGCAATTGGACATTCTGAGCGCTAAGAGGCCTATATTGGGAAAAAGAATGTCTACAAATAAAAACTACACAGAAGAATTGTGTGAAACTTCTTTCTGTTCTGTTTGTTCAACTAAAAGAGTTGAAGCTTAGTTTTGATTGAGCCGTTCTGAAACACTCTTTCTGTAGAAAATGCAAGTGGAGATTCGGAGCGCTAAGAGGGTAATAGTGGAAAAAGGAATGTCTCCAAATATAAACTACACAGAATCATTCTGTGAAACTTCTTTCTGAACTGTGCATTCAGCTAACAGAGTTAAACCATACTTTTGATTGAGCAGATCTGAACACTCTTTCTGTAGAAAATGCAAGTGGAGATTCGGAGCGCTAAGAGGGTAATAGTGGAAAAAGGAATGTCTCCAAATATAAACTACACAGAATAATTCTGTGAAACTTCTTTCTGATCTGTGCATTCAGCTAACAGAGTTAAACCATACTTTTGATTGAGCAGATCTGAACACTCTTTCTGTAGAAAATGCAACTGGACATTTGGAGCGCTAAGAGAGTAGTAGTGGAAAAAGGAATATATTCATATATAAACTACACAGAAGCATTCTGTGAAACTTCTTTCTGATCTGAGCATTCAGCTAACAGAGTTAAACCATACTTTTGATTGAGCAGTTTTGAAACACTCTGTCTGTAGAAAATGCAACTGGACATTCGTAGCACTAAGTGGGTAATAGTGGAAAAAAGGATATGTCCAAATATAAACTACACAGAAGCATTGTATGAAACTTCTTTCTGTTCTGTGCATTCAACTAACAGAGTTGAACCTTACTTTTGATTGAGCCGTTCTGAAACACTCTTTCTGTAGAAACTGCAATTGGACATTCTGAGCGCTAAGAGGCCTATATTGGGAAAAAGAATGTCTACAAATAAAAACTACACAGAAGAATTGTGTGAAACTTCTTTCTGTTCTGTTTGTTCAACTAAAAGAGTTGAACCTTAGTTTTGATTGAGCCGTTCTGAAACACTCTTTCTTTAGAAAATGCAAGTGGAGATTCAGAGCGCTAAGAGGGTAATAGTGGAAAAAGGAATGTCTCCAAATATAAACTACACAGAATCATTCTGTGAAACTTCTTTCTGATCTGTGCATTCAGCTAACAGAATTAAAACATACTTTTGATTAAGCAGATCTGAACACTCTTTCTGTAGAAAATGCAACTGGACATTAGGAGCGCTAAGAGCGTAGTAGTGGAAAAAGGAATATATTCAAATATAAACTACACAGAAGCATTCTGTGAAACTTCTTTCTGATCTGAGCATTCAGCTAACAGAGTTAAACCATACTTTTGATTGAGCAGTTTTGAAACACTCTGTCTGTAGAAAATGCAACTGGACATTCGTAGCACTAAGTGGGTAATAGTGGAAAAAAGGATATGTCCAAATATAAACTACACAGAATCATTGTATGAAACTTCTTTCTGTTCTGTGCATTCAACTACCAGAGTTGAACCTTACTTTTGATTGAGCCGTTCTGAAACACTCTTTCTGTAGAAACTGCAATTGGACATTCTGAGCGCTAAGAGGCCTATATTAGGAAAAAGAATGTCTACAAATAAAAACTACACAGAAGAATTGTGTGAAACTTCTTTCTGTTCTGTTTGTTCAACTAAAAGAGTTGAACCTTAGTTTTGATTGAGCCGTTCTGAAACACTCTTTCTGTAGAAAATGCAAGTGGAGTTTCGGAGCGCTAAGAGGTTAATAGTGGAAAAAGGAATGTCTCCAAATATAAACTACACAGAATCATTCTGTGAAACTTCTTTCTGAACTGTGCATTCAGCTAACAGAGTTAAACCATACTTTTGATTGAGCAGATCTGAACACTCTTTCTGTAGAAAATGCAAGTGGAGATTCGGAGCGCTAAGAGGGTAATAGTGGAAAAAGGAATGTCTCCAAATATAAACTACACAGAATCATTCTGTGAAACTTCTTTCTGATCTGTGCATTCAGCTAACAGAGTTAAACCATACTTTTGATTGAGCAGATCTGAACACTCTTTCTGTAGAAAATGCAACTGGACATTCGTAGCGCTAAGAGGGTAATAGTGGAAAAAGGAATATATTCAAATATAAACTACACAGTAGCATTCTGTGAAAATCCTTTCTGTTCTGTGCATTCAACTAACAGAGTTGAACCTTACTTTTGATTGAGCCGTTCTGAAACACTCTTTCTGTAGAAACTGCAATTGGACATTCTAAGAGCTAGGAGGCCTACGTTGGGAAAAAGAATATCTTCAAATAAAAAATACACACATGCATTCTGTGAAACTTATTTCTGATCTGTAAATTCTGTTAACAGAGATAAAACTTATTTTTGATTGAGCAGTTATGAAACACTCTTTTTGTAGAAAATGCAAGTGGAGATTCGGAGCGCTAAGAGGGTAATAGTGGAAAAAGGAATGTCTTCAAATATAAACTACACGGAATCATTCGGTGAAACTTCTTTCTGATCTGTGCATTCAGCTAACAGAGTTAAACCATACTTTTGATTGAGCAGATCTGAACACTCTTTCTGTAGAAAATGCAACTGGACATTTGGAGCGCGAAGAGCGTAGTAGTGGAAAAAGGAATATATTCAAATATAAACTACACAGAAGCATTCTGTGAAACTTCTTTCTGATCTGAGCATTCAGCTAACAGAGTTAAACCATACTTTTGAATGAGCAGTTTTGAAACACTCTGTCTGTAGAAAATGCAACTGGACATTCGTAGCGCTAAGTGGGTAATAGTGGAAAAAAGCATATGTTCAAATATAAACTACACAGAAGCATTGTATGAAACTTCTTTTTGTTCTGTGCATTCAACTAACAGAGTTGAACCTTACTTTTGATTGAGCCGTTCTGAAACACTCTTTCTGTAGAAACTGCAATTGGACATTCTGAGCGCTAAGAGGCCTATATTGGGAAAAAGAATGTCTACAAATAAAAACTACACAGAAGAATTGTGTGAAACTTCTTTCTGTTCTGTTTGTTCAACTAAAAGAGTTGAACCTTCGTTTTGATTGAGCCGTTCTGAAACACTCTTTCTTTAGAAAATGCAAGTGGAGATTCGGAGCGCTAAGAGGGTAATAGTGGAAAAAGGAATGTCTCCAAATATAAACTACACAGAATCATTCTGTGAAACTTCTTTCTGATCTGTGCATTCAGCTAACAGAATTAAACCATAGTTTGATTGAGCAGATCTGAACACTCTTTCTGTAGAAAATGCAACTGGACATTAGGAGCGCTAAGAGCGTAGTAGTGGAAAAAGGAATATATTCAAATATAAACTACACAGAAGCATTCTGTGAAACTTCTTTCTGATCTGAGCATTCAGCTAACAGAGTTAAACCATACTTTTGATTGAGCAGTTTTGAAACACTCTGTCTGTAGAAAATGCAACTGGACATTCGTAGCGCTAAGTGGGTATTAGTGGAAAAAAGGATATGTTCAAATATAAACTACACAGAAGCATTGTATGAAACTTCTTTCTGTTCTGTGCATTCAACTAACAGAGTTGAACCTTAATTTTGATTGAGCCGTTCTGAAACACTCTTTCTGTAGAAACTGCAATTGGACATTCTGAGCGCTAAGAGGCCTATATTGGGAAAAAGAATGTCTACAAATAAAAACTACACAGAAGAATTGTGTGAAACTTCTTTCTGTTCTGTTTGTTCAACTAAAAGAGTTGAAGCTTAGTTTTGATTGAGCCGTTCTGAAACACTCTTTCTGTAGAAAATGCAAGTGGAGATTCGGAGCGCTAAGAGGGTAATAGTGGAAAAAGGAATGTCTCCAAATATAAACTACACAGAATCATTCTGTGAAACTTCTTTCTGAACTGTGCATTCAGCTAACAGAGTTAAACCATACTTTTGATTGAGCAGATCTGAACACTCTTTCTGTAGAAAATGCAAGTGGAGATTCGGAGCGCTAAGAGGGTAATAGTGGAAAAAGGAATGTCTCCAAATATAAACTACACAGAATAATTCTGTGAAACTTCTTTCTGATCTGTGCATTCAGCTAACAGAGTTAAACCATACTTTTGATTGAGCAGATCTGAACACTCTTTCTGTAGAAAATGCAACTGGACATTTGGAGCGCTAAGAGAGTAGTAGTGGAAAAAGGAATATATTCATATATAAACTACACAGAAGCATTCTGTGAAACTTCTTTCTGATCTGAGCATTCAGCTAACAGAGTTAAACCATACTTTTGATTGAGCAGTTTTGAAACACTCTGTCTGTAGAAAATGCAACTGGACATTCGTAGCACTAAGTGGGTAATAGTGGAAAAAAGGATATGTCCAAATATAAACTACACAGAAGCATTGTATGAAACTTCTTTCTGTTCTGTGCATTCAACTAACAGAGTTGAACCTTACTTTTGATTGAGCCGTTCTGAAACACTCTTTCTGTAGAAACTGCAATTGGACATTCTGAGCGCTAAGAGGCCTATATTGGGAAAAAGAATGTCTACAAATAAAAACTACACAGAAGAATTGTGTGAAACTTCTTTCTGTTCTGTTTGTTCAACTAAAAGAGTTGAACCTTAGTTTTGATTGAGCCGTTCTGAAACACTCTTTCTTTAGAAAATGCAAGTGGAGATTCAGAGCGCTAAGAGGGTAATAGTGGAAAAAGGAATGTCTCCAAATATAAACTACACAGAATCATTCTGTGAAACTTCTTTCTGATCTGTGCATTCAGCTAACAGAATTAAAACATAATTTTGATTAAGCAGATCTGAACACTCTTTCTGTAGAAAATGCAACTGGACATTAGGAGCGCTAAGAGCGTAGTAGTGGAAAAAGGAATATATTCAAATATAAACTACACAGAAGCATTCTGTGAAACTTCTTTCTGATCTGAGCATTCAGCTAACAGAGTTAAACCATACTTTTGATTGAGCAGTTTTGAAACACTCTGTCTGTAGAAAATGCAACTGGACATTCGTAGCGCTAAGTGGGTAATAGTGGAAAAAAGGATATGTTCAAATATAAACTACACAGAAGCATTGTATGAAACTTCTTTCTGTTCTGTGCATTCAACTAACAGAGTTGAACCTTACTTTTGATTGAGCCGTTCTGAAACACTCTTTCTGTAGAAACTGCAATTGGACATTCTGAGCGCTAAGAGGCCTATATTGGGAAAAAGAATGTCTACAAATAAAAACTACACAGAAGAATTGTGTGAAACTTCTTTCTGTTCTGTTTGTTCAACTAAAAGAGTTGAACCTTAGTTTTGATTGAGCCGTTCTGAAACACTCTTTCTGTAGAAAATGCAAGTGGAGATTCGGAGCGCTAAGAGGGTAATAGTGGAAAAAGGAATGTCTCCAAATATAAACTACACAGAATCATTCTGTGAAACTTCTTTCTGAACTGTGCATTCAGCTAACAGAGTTAAACCATACTTTTGATTGAGCAGATCTGAACACTCTTTCTGTAGAAAATGCAACTGGACAATTGGAGCGCTAAGAGAGTAGTAGTGGAAAAAGTAATATATTCAAATATAAACTACACAGAAGCATTCTGTGAAACTTCTTTCTGATCTGAGCATTCAGCTAACAGAGTTAAACCATACTTTTGATTGAGCAGTTTTGAAACACTCTGTCTGTAGAAAATGCAACTGGACATTCGTAGCACTAAGTGGGTAATAGTGGAAAAAAGGATATGTCCAAATATAAACTACACAGAATCATTGTATGAAACTTCTTTCTGTTCTGTGCATTCAACTACCAGAGTTGAACCATACTTTTGATTGAGCCGTTCTGAAACACTCTTTCTGTAGAAACTGCAATTGGACATTCTGAGCGCTAAGAGGCCTATATTAGGAAAAAGAATGTCTACAAATAAAAACTACACAGAAGAATTGTGTGAAACTTCTTTCTGTTCTGTTTGTTCAACTAAAAGAGTTGAACCTTAGTTTTGATTGAGCCGTTCTGAAACACTCTTTCTGTAGAAAATGCAAGTGGAGTTTCGGAGCGCTAAGAGGTTAATAGTGGAAAAAGGAATGTCTCCAAATATAAACTACACAGAATCATTCTGTGAAACTTCTTTCTGAACTGTGCATTCAGCTAACAGAGTTAAACCATACTTTTGATTGAGCAGATCTGAACACTCTTTCTGTAGAAAATGCAAGTGGAGATTCGGAGCGCTAAGAGGGTAATAGTGGAAAAAGGAATGTCTCCAAATATAAACTACACAGAATCATTCTGTGAAACTTCTTTCTGATCTGTGCATTCAGCTAACAGAGTTAAACCATACTTTTGATTGAGCAGATCTGAACACTCTTTCTGTAGAAAATGCAACTGGACATTCGTAGCGCTAAGAGGGTAATAGTGGAAAAAGGAATATATTCAAATATAAACTACACAGTAGCATTCTGTGAAAATCCTTTCTGTTCTGTGCATTCAACTAACAGAGTTGAACCTTACTTTTGATTGAGCCGTTCTGAAACACTCTTTCTGTAGAAACTGCAATTGGACATTCTAAGAGCTAGGAGGCCTACATTGGGAAAAAGAATATCTTCAAATAAAAAATACACAGATGCATTCTGTGAAACTTATTTCTGATCTGTAAATTCTGTTAACAGAGATAAAACTTATTTTTGATTGAGCAGTTATGAAACACTCTTTTTGTAGAAAATGCAAGTGGAGATTCGGAGCGCTAAGAGGGTAATAGTGGAAAAAGGAATGTCTTCAAATATAAACTACACGGAATCATTCGGTGAAACTTCTTTCTGATCTGTGCATTCAGCTAACAGAGTTAAACCATACTTTTGATTGAGCAGATCTGAACACTCTTTCTGTAGAAAATGCAACTGGACATTTGGAGCGCTAAGAGCGTAGTAGTGGAAAAAGGAATATATTCAAATATAAACTACACAGAAGCATTCTGTGAAACTTCTTTCTGATCTGAGCATTCAGCTAACAGAGTTAAACCATACTTTTGAATGAGCAGTTTTGAAACACTCTGTCTGTAGAAAATGCAACTGGACATTCGTAGCGCTAAGTGGGTAATAGTGGAAAAAAGCATATGTTCAAATATAAACTACACAGAAGCATTGTATGAAACTTCTTTTTGTTCTGTGCATTCAACTAACAGAGTTGAACCTTACTTTTGATTGAGCCGTTCTGAAACACTCTTTCTGTAGAAACTGCAATTGGACATTCTGAGCGCTAAGAGGCCTATATTGGGAAAAAGAATGTCTACAAATAAAAACTACACAGAAGAATTGTGTGAAACTTCTTTCTGTTCTGTTTGTTCAACTAAAAGAGTTGAACCTTAGTTTTGATTGAGCCGTTCTGAAACACTCTTTCTTTAGAAAATGCAAGTGGAGATTCGGAGCGCTAAGAGGGTAATAGTGGAAAAAGGAATGTCTCCAAATATAAACTACACAGAATCATTCTGTGAAACTTCTTTCTGATCTGTGCATTCAGCTAACAGAATTAAACCATAGTTTGATTGAGCAGATCTGAACACTCTTTCTGTAGAAAATGCAACTGGACATTAGGAGCGCTAAGAGCGTAGTAGTGGAAAAAGGAATATATTCAAATATAAACTACACAGAAGCATTCTGTGAAACTTCTTTCTGATCTGAGCATTCAGCTAACAGAGTTAAACCATACTTTTGATTGAGCAGTTTTGAAACACTCTGTCTGTAGAAAATGCAACTGGACATTCGTAGCGCTAAGTGGGTATTAGTGGAAAAAAGGATATGTTCAAATATAAACTACACAGAAGCATTGTATGAAACTTCTTTCTGTTCTGTGCATTCAACTAACAGAGTTGAACCTTACTTTTGATTGAGCCGTTCTGAAACACTCTTTCTGTAGAAACTGCAATTGGACATTCTGAGCGCTAAGAGGCCTATATTGGGAAAAAGAATGTCTACAAATAAAAACTACACAGAAGAATTGTGTGAAACTTCTTTCTTTTCTGTTTGTTCAACTAAAAGAGTTGAACCATAGTTTTGATTGAGCCGTTCTGAAACACTCTTTCTGTAGAAAATGCAAGTGGAGATTCGGAGCGCTAAGAGGGTAATAGTGGAAAAAGGAATGTCTCCAAATATAAACTACACAGAATCATTCTGTGAAACTTCTTTCTGAACTGTGCATTCAGCTAACAGTGTTAAACCATACTTTTGATTGAGCAGATCTGAACACTCTTTCTGTAGAAAATGCAAGTGGAGATTCGGAGCGCTAAGAGGGTAATAGTGGAAAAAGGAATGTCTCCAAATATAAACTACACAGAATAATTCTGTGAAACTTCTTTCTGATCTGTGCATTCAGCTAACAGAGTTAAACCATACTTTTGATTGAGCAGATCTGAACACTCTTTCTGTAGAAAATGCAACTGGACATTTGGAGCGCTAAGAGAGTAGTAGTGGAAAAAGGAATATATTCATATATAAACTACACAGAAGCATTCTGTGAAACTTCTTTCTGATCTGAGCATTCAGCTAACAGAGTTAAACCATACTTTTGATTGAGCAGTTTTGAAACACTCTGTCTGTAGAAAATGCAACTGGACATTCGTAGCACTAAGTGGGTAATAGTGGAAAAAAGGATATGTCCAAATATAAACTACACAGAAGCATTGTATGAAACTTCTTTCTGTTCTGTGCATTCAACTAACAGAGTTGAACCTTACTTTTGATTGAGCCGTTCTGAAACACTCTTTCTGTAGAAACTGCAATTGGACATTCTGAGCGCTAAGAGGCCTATATTGGGAAAAAGAATGTCTACAAATAAAAACTACACAGAAGAATTGTGTGAAACTTCTTTCTGTTCTGTTTGTTCAACTAAAAGAGTTGAACCTTAGTTTTGATTGAGCCGTTCTGAAACACTCTTTCTTTAGAAAATGCAAGTGGAGATTCAGAGCGCTAAGAGGGTAATAGTGGAAAAAGGAATGTCTCCAAATATAAACTACACAGAATCATTCCGTGAAACTTCTTTCTGATCTGTGCATTCAGCTAACAGAATTAAAACATACTTTTGATTGAGCAGATCTGAACACTCTTTCTGTAGAAAATGCAACTGGACATTAGGAGCGCTAAGAGCGTAGTAGTGGAAAAAGGAATATATTCAAATATAAACTACACAGAAGCATTCTGTGAAACTTCTTTCTGATCTGAGCATTCAGCTAACAGAGTTAAACCATACTTTTGATTGAGCAGTTTTGAAACACTCTGTCTGTAGAAAATGCAACTGGACATTCGTAGCGCTAAGTGGGTAATAGTGGAAAAAAGGATATGTTCAAATATAAACTACACAGAAGCATTGTATGAAACTTCTTTCTGTTCTGTGCATTCAACTAACAGAGTTGAACCTTACTTTTGATTGAGCCGTTCTGAAACACTCTTTCTGTAGAAACTGCAATTGGACATTCTGAGCGCTAAGAGGCCTATATTGGGAAAAAGAATGTCTACAAATAAAAACTACACAGAAGAATTGTGTGAAACTTCTTTCTGTTCTGTTTGTTCAACTAAAAGAGTTGAACCTTAGTTTTGATTGAGCCGTTCTGAAACACTCTTTCTGTAGAAAATGCAAGTGGAGATTCGGAGCGCTAAGAGGGTAATAGTGGAAAAAGGAATGTCTCCAAATATAAACTACACAGAATCATTCTGTGAAACTTCTTTCTGAACTGTGCATTCAGCTAACAGAGTTAAACCATACTTTTGATTGAGCAGATCTGAACACTCTTTCTGTAGAAAATGCAAGTGGAGATTCGGAGCGCTAAGAGGGTAATAGTGGAAAAAGGAATGTCTCCAAATATAAACTACACAGAATAATTCTGTGAAACTTCTTTCTGATCTGTGCATTCAGCTAACAGAGTTAAACCATACTTTTGATTGAGCAGATCTGAACACTCTTTCTGTAGAAAATGCAACTGGACATTTGGAGCGCTAAGAGAGTAGTAGTGGAAAAAGGAATATATTCATATATAAACTACACAGAAGCATTCTGTGAAACTTCTTTCTGATCTGAGCATTCAGCTAACAGAGTTAAACCATACTTTTGATTGAGCAGTTTTGAAACACTCTGTCTGTAGAAAATGCAACTGGACATTCGTAGCACTAAGTGGGTAATAGTGGAAAAAAGGATATGTCCAAATATAAACTACACAGAAGCATTGTATGAAACTTCTTTCTGTTCTGTGCATTCAACTAACAGAGTTGAACCTTACTTTTGATTGAGCCGTTCTGAAACACTCTTTCTGTAGAAACTGCAATTGGACATTCTGAGCGCTAAGAGGCCTATATTGGGAAAAAGAATGTCTACAAATAAAAACTACACAGAAGAATTGTGTGAAACTTCTTTCTGTTCTGTTTGTTCAACTAAAAGAGTTGAACCTTAGTTTTGATTGAGCCGTTCTGAAACACTCTTTCTTTAGAAAATGCAAGTGAAGATTCAGAGCGCTAAGAGGGTAATAGTGGAAAAAGGAATGTCTCCAAATATAAACTACACAGAATCATTCTGTGAAACTTCTTTCTGATCTGTGCATTCAGCTAACAGAATTAAAACATACTTTTGATTGAGCAGATCTGAACACTCTTTCTGTAGAAAATGCAACTGGACATTAGGAGCGCTAAGAGCGTAGTAGTGGAAAAAGGAATATATTCAAATATAAACTACACAGAAGCATTCTGTGAAACTTCTTTCTGATCTGAGCATTCAGCTAACAGAGTTAAACCATACTTTTGATTGAGCAGTTTTGAAACACTGTGTCTGTAGAAAATGCAACTGGACATTCGTAGCGCTAAGTGGGTAATAGTGGAAAAAAGGATATGTTCAAATATAAACTACACAGAAGCATTGTATGAAACTTCTTTCTGTTCTGTGCATTCAACTAACAGAGTTGAACCTTACTTTTGATTGAGCCGTTCTGAAACACTCTTTCTGTAGAAACTGCAATTGGACATTCTGAGCGCTAAGAGGCCTATATTGGGAAAAAGAATGTCTACAAATAAAAACTACACAGAAGAATTGTGTGAAACTTCTTTCTGTTCTGTTTGTTCAACTAAAAGAGTTGAAACTTAGTTTTGATTGAGCCGTTCTGAAACACTCTTTCTTTAGAAAATGCAAGTGGAGATTCGGAGCGCTAAGAGGGTAATAGTGGAAAAAGGAATGTCTCCAAATATAAACTACACAGAATAATTCTGTGAAACTTCTTTCTGATCTGTGCATTCAGCTAACAGAGTTAAACCATACTTTTGATTGAGCAGATCTGAACACTCTTTCTGTAGAAAATGCAACTGGACATTTGGAGCGCTAAGAGAGTAGTAGTGGAAAAAGTAATATATTCAAATATAAACTACACAGAAGCATTCTGTGAAACTTCTTTCTGATCTGAGCATTCAGCTAACAGAGTTAAACCATACTTTTGATTGAGCAGTTTTGAAACACTCTGTCTGTAGAAAATGCAACTGGACATTCGTAGCACTAAGTGGGTAATAGTGGAAAAAAGGATATGTCCAAATATAAACTACACAGAATCATTGTATGAAACTTCTTTCTGTTCTGTGCATTCAACTACCAGAGTTGAACCTTACTTTTGATTGAGCCGTTCTGAAACACTCTTTCTGTAGAAACTGCAATTGGACATTCTGAGCGCTAAGAGGCCTATATTAGGAAAAAGAATGTCTACAAATAAAAACTACACAGAAGAATTGTGTGAAACTTCTTTCTTTTCTGTTTGTTCAACTAAAAGAGTTGAACCTTAGTTTTGATTGAGCCGTTCTGAAACACTCTTTCTGTAGAAAATGCAAGTGGAGTTTCGGGGCGCTAAGAGGTTAATAGTGGAAAAAGGAATGTCTCCAAATATAAACTACACAGAATCATTCTGTGAAACTTCTTTCTAAACTGTGCATTCAGCTAACAGAGTTAAACCATACTTTTGATTGAGCAGATCTGAACACTCTTTCTGTAGAAAATGCAAGTGGAGATTCGGAGCGCTAAGAGGGTAATAGTGGAAAAAGGAATGTCTCCAAATATAAACTACACAGAATCATTCTGTGAAACTTCTTTCTGATCTGTGCATTCAGCTAACAGAGTTAAACCATACTTTTGATTGAGCAGATCTGAACACTCTTTCTGTAGAAAATGCAACTGGACATTCATAGCGCTAAGAGGGTAATAGTGGAAAAAGGAATATATTCAAATATAAACTACACAGTAGCATTCTGTGAAAATACTTTCTGTTCTGTGCATTCAACTAACAGAGTTGAACCTTACTTTTGATTGAGCCGTTCTGAAACACTCTTTCTGTAGAAACTGCAATTGGACATTCTAAGAGCTAGGAGGCCTACATTGGGAAAAAGAATATCTTCAAATAAAAAATACACAGATGCATTCTGTGAAACTTATTTCTGATCTGTAAATTCTGTTAACAGAGATAAAACTTATTTTTGATTGAGCAGTTATGAAACACTCTTTTTGTAGAAAATGCAAGTGGAGATTCGGAGCGCTAAGAGGGTAATAGTGGAAAAAGGAATGTCTTCAAATATAAACTACACGGAATCATTCGGTGAAACTTCTTTCTGATCTGTGCATTCAGCTAACAGAGTTAAACCATACTTTTGATTGAGCAGATCTGAACACTCTTTCTGTAGAAAATGCAACTGGACATTTGGAGCGCTAAGAGCGTAGTAGTGGAAAAAGGAATATATTCAAATATAAACTACACAGAAGCATTCTGTGAAACTTCTTTCTGATCTGAGCATTCAGCTAACAGAGTTAAACCATACTTTTGAATGAGCAGTTTTGAAACACTCTGTCTGTAGAAAATGCAACTGGACATTCGTAGCGCTAAGTGGGTAATAGTGGAAAAAAGCATATGTTCAAATATAAACTACACAGAAGCATTGTATGAAACTTCTTTTTGTTCTGTGCATTCAACTAACAGAGTTGAACCTTACTTTTGATTGAGCCGTTCTGAAACACTCTTTCTGTAGAAACTGCAATTGGACATTCTGAGCGCTAAGAGGCCTATATTGGGAAAAAGAATGTCTACAAATAAAAACTACACAGAAGAATTGTGTGAAACTTCTTTCTGTTCTGTTTGTTCAACTAAAAGAGTTGAACCTTAGTTTTGATTGAGCCGTTCTGAAACACTCTTTCTTTAGAAAATGCAAGTGGAGATTCGGAGCGCTAAGAGGGTAATAGTGGAAAAAGGAATGTCTCCAAATATAAACTACACAGAATCATTCTGTGAAACTTCTTTCTGATCTGTGCATTCAGCTAACAGAATTAAACCATAGTTTGATTGAGCAGATCTGAACACTCTTTCTGTAGAAAATGCAACTGGACATTAGGAGCGCTAAGAGCGTAGTAGTGGAAAAAGGAATATATTCAAATATAAACTACACAGAAGCATTCTGTGAAACTTCTTTCTGATCTGAGCATTCAGCTAACAGAGTTAAACCATACTTTTGATTGAGCAGTTTTGAAACACTCTGTCTGTAGAAAATGCAACTGGACATTCGTAGCGCTAAGTGGGTATTAGTGGAAAAAAGGATATGTTCAAATATAAACTACACAGAAGCATTGTATGAAACTTCTTTCTGTTCTGTGCATTCAACTAACAGAGTTGAACCTTACTTTTGATTGAGCCGTTCTGAAACACTCTTTCTGTCGAAACTGCAATTGGACATTCTGAGCGCTAAGAGGCCTATATTGGGAAAAAGAATGTCTACAAATAAAAACTACACAGAAGAATTGTGTGAAACTTCTTTCTGTTCTGTTTGTTCAACTAAAAGAGTTGAACCTTAGTTTTGATTGAGCCGTTCTGAAACACTCTTTCTGTAGAAAATGCAAGTGGAGATTCGGAGCGCTAAGAGGGTAATAGTGGAAAAAGGAATGTCTCCAAATATAAACTACACAGAATCATTCTGTGAAACTTCTTTCTGAACTGTGCATTCAGCTAACAGAGTTAAACCATACTTTTGATTGAGCAGATCTGAACACTCTTTCTGTAGAAAATGCAAGTGGAGATTCGGAGCGCTAAGAGTGTAATAGTGGAAAAAGGAATGTCTCCAAATATAAACTACACAGAATAATTCTGTGAAACTTCTTTCTGATCTGTGCATTCAGCTAACAGAGTTAAACCATACTTTTGATTGAGCAGATCTGAACACTCTTTCTGTAGAAAATGCAACTGGACATTTGGAGCGCTAAGAGAGTAGTAGTGGAAAAAGGAATATATTCATATATAAACTACACAGAAGCATTCTGTGAAACTTCTTTCTGATCTGAGCATTCAGCTAACAGAGTTAAACCATACTTTTGATTGAGCAGTTTTGAAACACTCTGTCTGTAGAAAATGCAACTGGACATTCGTAGCACTAAGTGGGTAATAGTGGAAAAAAGGATATGTCCAAATATAAACTACACAGAAGCATTGTATGAAACTTCTTTCTGTTCTGTGCATTCAACTAACAGAGTTGAACCTTACTTTTGATTGAGCCGTTCTGAAACACTCTTTCTGTAGAAACTGCAATTGGACATTCTGAGCGCTAAGAGGCCTATATTGGGAAAAAGAATGTCTACAAATAAAAACTACACAGAAGAATTGTGTGAAACTTCTTTCTGTTCTGTTTGTTCAACTAAAAGAGTTGAACCTTAGTTTTGATTGAGCCGTTCTGAAACACTCTTTCTTTAGAAAATGCAAGTGGAGATTCGGAGCGCTAAGAGGGTAATAGTGGAAAAAGGAATGTCTCCAAATATAAACTGCACAGAATAATTCTGTGAAACTTCTTTCTGATCTGTGCATTCAGCTAACAGAGTTAAACCATACTTTTGATTGAGCAGATCTGAACACTCTTTCTGTAGAAAATGCAACTGGACAATTGGAGCGCTAAGAGAGTAGTAGTGGAAAAAGTAATATATTCAAATATAAACTACACAGAAACATTCTGTGAAACTTCTTTCTGATCTGAGCATTCAGCTAACAGAGTTAAACCATACTTTTGATTGAGCAGTTTTGAAACACTCTGTCTGTAGAAAATGCAACTGGACATTCGTAGCACTAAGTGGGTAATAGTGGAAAAAATGATATGTCCAAATATAAACTACACAGAATCATTGTATGAAACTTCTTTCTGTTCTGTGCATTCAACTACCAGAGTTGAACCTTACTTTTGATTGAGCCGTTCTGAAACACTCTTTCTGTAGAAACTGCAATTGGACATTCTGAGCGCTAAGAGGCCTATATTGGGAAAAAGAATGTCTACAAATAAAAACTACACAGAAGAATTGTGTGAAACTTCTTTCTGTTCTGTTTGTTCAACTAAAAGAGTTGAACCTTAGTTTTGATTGAGCCGTTCTGAAACACTCTTTCTGTAGAAAATGCAAGTGGAGATTCGGAGCGCTAAGAGGGTAATAGTGGAAAAAGGAATGTCTCCAAATATAAACTACACAGAATAATTCTGTGAAACTTCTTTCTGATCTGTGCATTCAGCTAACAGAGTTAAACCATACTTTTGATTGAGCAGATCTGAACACTCTTTCTGTAGAAAATGCAACTGGACAATTGGAGCGCTAAGAGAGTAGTAGTGGAAAAAGTAATATATTCAAATATAAACTACACAGAAGCATTCTGTGAAACTTCTTTCTGATCTGAGCATTCAGCTAACAGAGTTAAACCATACTTTTGATTGAGCAGTTTTGAAACACTCTGTCTGTAGAAAATGCAACTGGACATTCGTAGCACTAAGTGGGTAATAGTGGAAAAAAGGATATGTCCAAATATAAACTACACAGAATCATTGTATGAAACTTCTTTCTGTTCTGTGCATTCAACTACCAGAGTTGAACCTTACTTTTGATTGAGCCGTTCTGAAACACTCTTTCTGTAGAAACTGCAATTGGACATTCTGAGCGCTAAGAGGCCTATATTAGGAAAAAGAATGTCTACAAATAAAAACTACACAGAAGAATTGTGTGAAACTTCTTTCTTTTCTGTTTGTTCAACTAAAAGAGTTGAACCTTAGTTTTGATTGAGCCGTTCTGAAACACTCTTTCTGTAGAAAATGCAAGTGGAGTTTCGGGGCGCTAAGAGGTTAATAGTGGAAAAAGGAATGTCTCCAAATATAAACTACACAGAATCATTCTGTGAAACTTCTTTCTAAACTGTGCATTCAGCTAACAGAGTTAAACCATACTTTTGATTGAGCAGATCTGAACACTCTTTCTGTAGAAAATGCAAGTGGAGATTCGGAGCGCTAAGAGGGTAATAGTGGAAAAAGGAATGTCTCCAAATATAAACTACACAGAATCATTCTGTGAAACTTCTTTCTGATCTGTGCATTCAGCTAACAGAGTTAAACCATACTTTTGATTGAGCAGATCTGAACACTCTTTCTGTAGAAAATGCAACTGGACATTCATAGCGCTAAGAGGGTAATAGTGGAAAAAGGAATATATTCAAATATAAACTACACAGTAGCATTCTGTGAAAATACTTTCTGTTCTGTGCATTCAACTAACAGAGTTGAACCTTACTTTTGATTGAGCCGTTCTGAAACACTCTTTCTGTAGAAACTGCAATTGGACATTCTAAGAGCTAGGAGGCCTACATTGGGAAAAAGAATATCTTCAAATAAAAAATACACAGATGCATTCTGTGAAACTTATTTCTGATCTGTAAATTCTGTTAACAGAGATAAAACTTATTTTTGATTGAGCAGTTATGAAACACTCTTTTTGTAGAAAATGCAAGTGGAGATTCGGAGCGCTAAGAGGGTAATAGTGGAAAAAGGAATGTCTTCAAATATAAACTACACGGAATCATTCGGTGAAACTTCTTTCTGATCTGTGCATTCAGCTAACAGAGTTAAACCATACTTTTGATTGAGCAGATCTGAACACTCTTTCTGTAGAAAATGCAACTGGACATTTGGAGCGCTAAGAGCGTAGTAGTGGAAAAAGGAATATATTCAAATATAAACTACACAGAAGCATTCTGTGAAACTTCTTTCTGATCTGAGCATTCAGCTAACAGAGTTAAACCATACTTTTGAATGAGCAGTTTTGAAACACTCTGTCTGTAGAAAATGCAACTGGACATTCGTAGCGCTAAGTGGGTAATAGTGGAAAAAAGCATATGTTCAAATATAAACTACACAGAAGCATTGTATGAAACTTCTTTTTGTTCTGTGCATTCAACTAACAGAGTTGAACCTTACTTTTGATTGAGCCGTTCTGAAACACTCTTTCTGTAGAAACTGCAATTGGACATTCTGAGCGCTAAGAGGCCTATATTGGGAAAAAGAATGTCTACAAATAAAAACTACACAGAAGAATTGTGTGAAACTTCTTTCTGTTCTGTTTGTTCAACTAAAAGAGTTGAACCTTAGTTTTGATTGAGCCGTTCTGAAACACTCTTTCTTTAGAAAATGCAAGTGGAGATTCGGAGCGCTAAGAGGGTAATAGTGGAAAAAGGAATGTCTCCAAATATAAACTACACAGAATCATTCTGTGAAACTTCTTTCTGATCTGTGCATTCAGCTAACAGAATTAAACCATAGTTTGATTGAGCAGATCTGAACACTCTTTCTGTAGAAAATGCAACTGGACATTAGGAGCGCTAAGAGCGTAGTAGTGGAAAAAGGAATATATTCAAATATAAACTACACAGAAGCATTCTGTGAAACTTCTTTCTGATCTGAGCATTCAGCTAACAGAGTTAAACCATACTTTTGATTGAGCAGTTTTGAAACACTCTGTCTGTAGAAAATGCAACTGGACATTCGTAGCGCTAAGTGGGTATTAGTGGAAAAAAGGATATGTTCAAATATAAACTACACAGAAGCATTGTATGAAACTTCTTTCTGTTCTGTGCATTCAACTAACAGAGTTGAACCTTACTTTTGATTGAGCCGTTCTGAAACACTCTTTCTGTCGAAACTGCAATTGGACATTCTGAGCGCTAAGAGGCCTATATTGGGAAAAAGAATGTCTACAAATAAAAACTACACAGAAGAATTGTGTGAAACTTCTTTCTGTTCTGTTTGTTCAACTAAAAGAGTTGAACCTTAGTTTTGATTGAGCCGTTCTGAAACACTCTTTCTGTAGAAAATGCAAGTGGAGATTCGGAGCGCTAAGAGGGTAATAGTGGAAAAAGGAATGTCTCCAAATATAAACTACACAGAATCATTCTGTGAAACTTCTTTCTGAACTGTGCATTCAGCTAACAGAGTTAAACCATACTTTTGATTGAGCAGATCTGAACACTCTTTCTGTAGAAAATGCAAGTGGAGATTCGGAGCGCTAAGAGGGTAATAGTGGAAAAAGGAATGTCTCCAAATATAAACTACACAGAATAATTCTGTGAAACTTCTTTCTGATCTGTGCATTCAGCTAACAGAGTTAAACCATACTTTTGATTGAGCAGATCTGAACACTCTTTCTGTAGAAAATGCAACTGGACATTTGGAGCGCTAAGAGAGTAGTAGTGGAAAAAGGAATATATTCATATATAAACTACACAGAAGCATTCTGTGAAACTTCTTTCTGATCTGAGCATTCAGCTAACAGAGTTAAACCATACTTTTGATTGAGCAGTTTTGAAACACTCTGTCTGTAGAAAATGCAACTGGACATTCGTAGCACTAAGTGGGTAATAGTGGAAAAAAGGATATGTCCAAATATAAACTACACAGAAGCATTGTATGAAACTTCTTTCTGTTCTGTGCATTCAACTAACAGAGTTGAACCTTACTTTTGATTGAGCCGTTCTGAAACACTCTTTCTGTAGAAACTGCAATTGGACATTCTGAGCGCTAAGAGGCCTATATTGGGAAAAAGAATGTCTACAAATAAAAACTACACAGAAGAATTGTGTGAAACTTCTTTCTGTTCTGTTTGTTCAACTAAAAGAGTTGAACCTTAGTTTTGATTGAGCCGTTCTGAAACACTCTTTCTTTAGAAAATGCAAGTGGAGATTCGGAGCGCTAAGAGGGTAATAGTGGAAAAAGGAATGTCTCCAAATATAAACTGCACAGAATAATTCTGTGAAACTTCTTTCTGATCTGTGCATTCAGCTAACAGAGTTAAACCATACTTTTGATTGAGCAGATCTGAACACTCTTTCTGTAGAAAATGCAACTGGACAATTGGAGCGCTAAGAGAGTAGTAGTGGAAAAAGTAATATATTCAAATATAAACTACACAGAAACATTCTGTGAAACTTCTTTCTGATCTGAGCATTCAGCTAACAGAGTTAAACCATACTTTTGATTGAGCAGTTTTGAAACACTCTGTCTGTAGAAAATGCAACTGGACATTCGTAGCACTAAGTGGGTAATAGTGGAAAAAAGGATATGTCCAAATATAAACTACACAGAATCATTGTATGAAACTTCTTTCTGTTCTGTGCATTCAACTACCAGAGTTGAACCTTACTTTTGATTGAGCCGTTCTGAAACACTCTTTCTGTAGAAACTGCAATTGGACATTCTGAGCGCTAAGAGGCCTATATTAGGAAAAAGAATGTCTACAAATAAAAACTACACAGAAGAATTGTGTGAAACTTCTTTCTGTTCTGTTTGTTCAACTAAAAGAGTTGAACCTTAGTTTTGATTGAGCCGTTCTGAAACACTCTTTCTGTAGAAAATGCAAGTGGAGTTTCGGAGCGCTAAGAGGTTAATAGTGGAAAAAGGAATGTCTCCAAATATAAACTACACAGAATCATTCTGTGAAACTTCTTTCTGAACTGTGCATTCAGCTAACAGAGTTAAACCATACTTTTGATTGAGCAGATCTGAACACTCTTTCTGTAGAAAATGCAAGTGGAGATTCGGAGCGCTAAGAGGGTAATAGTGGAAAAAGGAATGTCTCCAAATATAAACTACACAGAATCATTCTGTGAAACTTCTTTCTGATCTGTGCATTCAGCTAACAGAGTTAAACCATACTTTTGATTGAGCAGATCTGAACACTCTTTCTGTAGAAAATGCAACTGGACATTCGTAGCGCTAAGAGGGTAATAGTGGAAAAAGGAATATATTCAAATATAAACTACACAGTAGCATTCTGTGAAAATCCTTTCTGTTCTGTGCATTCAACTAACAGAGTTGAACCTTACTTTTGATTGAGCCGTTCTGAAACACTCTTTCTGTAGAAACTGCAATTGGACATTCTAAGAGCTAGGAGGCCTACATTGGGAAAAAGAATATCTTCAAATAAAAAATACACAGATGCATTCTGTGAAACTTATTTCTGATCTGTAAATTCTGTTAACAGAGATAAAACTTATTTTTGATTGAGCAGTTATGAAACACTCTTTTTGTAGAAAATGCAAGTGGAGATTCGGAGCGCTAAGAGGGTAATAGTGGAAAAAGGAATGTCTTCAAATATAAACTACACGGAATCATTCGGTGAAACTTCTTTCTGATCTGTGCATTCAGCTAACAGATTTAAACCATACTTTTGATTGAGCAGATCTGAACACTCTTTCTGTAGAAAATGCAACTGGACATTTGGAGCGCTAAGAGCGTAGTAGTGGAAAAAGGAATATATTCAAATATAAACTACACAGAAGCATTCTGTGAAACTTCTTTCTGATCTGAGCATTCAGCTAACAGAGTTAAACCATACTTTTGAATGAGCAGTTTTGAAACACTCTGTCTGTAGAAAATGCAACTGGACATTCGTAGCGCTAAGTGGGTAATAGTGGAAAAAAGCATATGTTCAAATATAAACTACACAGAAGCATTGTATGAAAATTCTTTTTGTTCTGTGCATTCAACTAACAGAGTTGAACCTTACTTTTGATTGAGCCGTTCTGAAACACTCTTTCTGTAGAAACTGCAATTGGACATTCTGAGCGCTAAGAGGCCTATATTGGGAAAAAGAATGTCTACAAATAAAAACTACACAGAAGAATTGTGTGAAACTTCTTTCTGTTCTGTTTGTTCAACTAAAAGAGTTGAACCTTAGTTTTGATTGAGCCGTTCTGAAACACTCTTTCTTTAGAAAATGCAAGTGGAGATTCGGAGCGCTAAGAGGGTAATAGTGGAAAATGGAATGTCTCCATATATAAACTACACAGAATCATTCTGTGAAACTTCTTTCTGATCTGTGCATTCAGCTAACAGAGTTAAACCATACTTTTGATTGAGCAGATCTGAACACTCTTTCTGTAGAAAATGCAACTGGACATTTGGAGCGCTAAGAGCGTAGTAGTGGAAAAAGGAATATATTCAAATATAAACTACACAGAAGCATTCTGTGAAACTTCTTTCTGATCTGAGCATTCAGCTAACAGAGTTAAACCATACTTTTGATTGAGCAGTTTTGAAACACTCTGTCTGTAGAAAATGCAACTGGACATTCGTAGCACTAAGTGGGTAATAGTGGAAAAAAGGATATGTTCAAATATAAACTACACAGAAGCATTGTATGAAACTTCTTTCTGTTCTGTGCATTCAACTAACAGAGTTGAACCTTACTTTTGATTGAGCCGTTCTGAAACAGTCTTTATGTAGAAACTGCAATTGGACATTCTGAGCGCTAAGAGGCCTATATTGGGAAAAAGAATGTCTACAAATAAAAACTACACAGAAGAATTGTGTGAAACTTCTTTCTGTTCTGTTTGTTCAACTAAAAGAGTTGAACCTTAGTTTTGATTGAGCCGTTCTGAAACACTCTTTCTGTAGAAAATGCAAGTGGAGATTCGGAGCGCTAAGAGGGTAATAGTGGAAAAAGGAATGTCTCCAAATATAAACTACACAGAATCATTCTGTGAAACTTCTTTCTGAACTGTGCATTCAGCTAACAGAGTTAAACCATACTTTTGATTGAGCAGATCTGAACACTCTTTCTGTAGAAAATGCAAGTGGAGATTCGGAGCGCTAAGAGGGTAATAGTGGAAAAAGGAATGTCTCCAAATATAAACTACACAGAATAATTCTGTGAAACTTCTTTCTGATCTGTGCATTCAGCTAACAGAGTTAAACCATACTTTTGATTGATCAGATCTGAACACTCTTTCTGTAGAAAATGCAACTGGACATTTGGAGCGCTAAGAGAGTAGTAGTGGAAAAAGGAATATATTCAAATATAAACTACACAGAAGCATTCTGTGAAACTTCTTTCTGATCTGAGCATTCAGCTAACAGAGTTAAACCATACTTTTGATTGAGCAGTTTTGAAACACTCTGTCTGTAGAAAATGCAACTGGACATTCGTAGCACTAAGTGGGTAATAGTGGAAAAAAGGATATGTCCAAATATAAACTACACAGAAGCATTGTATGAAACTTCTTTCTGTTCTGTGCATTCAACTAACAGAGTTGAACCTTACTTTTGATTGAGCCGTTCTGAAACACTCTTTCTGTAGAAACTGCAATTGGACATTCTGAGCGCTAAGGGGCCTATATTGGGAAAAAGAATGTCTACAAATAAAAACTACACAGAAGAATTGTGTGAAACTTCTTTCTGTTCTGTTTGTTCAACTAAAAGAGTTGAACCTTAGTTTTGATTGAGCCGTTCTGAAACACTCTTTCTTTAGAAAATGCAAGTGGAGATTCGGAGCGCTAAGAGGGTAGTAGTGGAAAAAGGAATGTCTCCAAATATAAACTACACAGAATCATTCTGTGAAACTTCTTTCTGATCTGTGCATTCAGCTAACAGAATTAAAACGTACTTTTGATTGAGCAGATCTGAACACTCTTTCTGTAGAAAATGCAACTGGACATTAGGAGCCCTAAGAGCGTAGTAGTGGAAAAAGGAATATATTCAAATATAAACTACACAGAAGCATTCTGTGAAACTTCTTTCTGATCTGAGCATTCAGCTAACAGAGTTAAACCATACTTTTGATTGAGCAGTTTTGAAACACTCTGTCTGTAGAAAATGCAACTGGACATTCGCAGCGCTAAGTGGGTAATAGTGGAAAAAAGGATATGTTCAAATATAAACTATACAGAAGCATTGTATGAAACTTCTTTCTGTTCTGTGCATTCAACTAACAGAGTTGAACCTTACTTTTGATTGAGCCGTTCTGAAACACTCTTTCTGTAGTAACTGCAATTGGACATTCTGAGCGCTAAGAGGCCTATATTGGGAAAAAGAATGTCTACAAATAAAAACTACACAGAAGAATTGTGTGAAACTTCTTTCTGTTCTGTTTGTTCAACTAAAAGAGTTGAACCTTAGTTTTGATTGAGCCGTTCTGAAACACTCTTTCTTTAGAAAATGCAAGTGGAGATTCGGAGCGCTAAGAGGGTAATAGTGGAAAAAGGAATGTCTCCAAATATAAACTACACAGAATCATTCTGTGAAACTTCTTTCTGATCTGTGCATTCAGCTAACAGAATTAAACCATACTTTTGATTGAGTAGATCTGAACACTCTTTCTGTAGAAAATGCAACTGGACATTAGGAGCGCTAAGAGCGTAGTAGTGGAAAAAGGAATATATTCAAATATAAACTACACAGAAGCATTCTGTGAAACTTCTTTCTGATCTGAGCATTCAGCTAACAGAGTTAAACCATACTTTTGATTGAGCAGTTTTGAAACACTCTGTCTGTAGAAAATGCAACTGGACATTCGTAGCGCTAAGTGGGTAATAGTGGAAAAAAGGATATGTTCAAATATAAACTACACAGAAGCATTGTATGAAACTTCTTTCTGTTCTGTGCATTCAACTAACAGAGTTGAACCTTACTTTTGATTGAGCCGTTCTGAAACACTCTTTCTGTAGAAACTGCAATTGGACATTCTGAGCGCTAAGAGGCCTATATTGGGAAAAAGAATGTCTACAAATAAAAACTACACAGAAGAATTGTGTGAAACTTCTTTCTGTTCTGTTTGTTCAACTAAAAGAGTTGAAACTTAGTTTTGATTGAGCCGTTCTGAAACACTCTTTCTGTAGAAAATGCAAGTGGAGATTCGGAGCGCTAAGAGGGTAATAGTGGAAAAAGGAATGTCTCCAAATATAAACTACACAGAATCATTCTGTGAAACTTCTTTCTGAACTGTGCATTCAGCTAACAGAGTTAAACCATACTTTTGATTGAGCAGATCTGAACACTCTTTCTGTAGAAAATGCAAGTGGAGATTCGGAGCGCTAAGAGGGTAATAGTGGAAAAAGGAATGTCTCCAAATATAAACTACACAGAATAATTCTGTGAAACTTCTTTCTGATCTGTGCATTCAGCTAACAGAATTAAACCATACTTTTGATTGAGCAGATCTGAACACTCTTTCTGTTGAAAATGCAACTGGACATTTGGAGCGCTAAGAGAGTAGTAGTGGAAAAAGGAATATATTCAAATATAAACTACACAGAAGCATTCTGTGAAACTTCTTTCTGATCTGAGCATTCAGCTAACAGAGTTAAACCATACTTTTGATTGAGCAGTTTTGAAACACTCTGTCTGTAGAAAATGCAACTGGACATTCGTAGCACTAAGTGGGTAATAGTGGAAAAAAGGATATGTTCAAATATAAACTACACAGAAGCATTGTATGAAACTTCTTTCTGTTCTGTGCATTCAACTAACAGAGTTGAACCTTACTTTTGATTGAGCCGTTCTGAAACACTCTTTCTGTAGAAACTGCAATTGGACATTCTGAGCGCTAAGAGGCCTATATTGGGAAAATGAATGTCTACAAATAAAAACTACACAGAAGAATTGTGTGAAACTTCTTTCTGTTCTGTTTGTTCAACTAAAAGAGTTGAACCTTAGTTTTCATTGAGCCGTTCTGAAACACTCTTTCTGTAGAAAATGCAAGTGGAGATTCGGAGCGCTAAGAGGGTAATAGTGGAAAAAGGAATGTCTCCAAATATAAACTACACAGAATCATTCTGTGAAACTTCTTTCTGAACTGTGCATTCAGCTAACAGAGTTAAACCGTACTTTTGATTGAGCAGATCTGAACACTCTTTCTGTAGAAAATGCAAGTGGAGATTCGGAGCGCTAAGAGGGTAATAGTGGAAAAAGGAATGTCTCCAAATATAAACTACACAGAATAATTCTGTGAAACTTCTTTCTGATCTGTGCATTCAGCTAACAGAGTTAAACCATACTTTTGATTGAGCAGATCTGAACACTCTTTCTGTAGTAAATGCAACTGGACATTTGGAGCGCTAAGAGAGTAGTAGTGGAAAAAGGAATATATTCAAATATAAACTACACAGAAGCATTCTGTGAAACTTCTTTCTGATCTGAGCATTCAGCTAACAGAGTTAAACCATACTTTTGATTGAGCAGTTTTGAAACACTCTGTCTGTAGAAAATGCAACTGGACATTCGTAGCACTAAGTGGGTAATAGTGGAAAAAAGGATATGTCCAAATATAAACTACACAGAAGCATTGTATGAAACTTCTTTCTGTTCTGTGCATTCAACTAACAGAGTTGAACCTTACTTTTGATTGAGCCGTTCTGAAACACTCTTTCTGTAGAAACTGCAATTGGACATTCTGAGCGCTAAGAGGCCTATATTGGGAAAAAGAATGTCTACAAATAAAAACTACACAGAAGAATTGTGTGAAACTTCTTTCTGTTCTGTTTGTTCAACTAAAAGAGTTGAACCTTAGTTTTGATTGAGCCGTTCTGAAACACTCTTTCTTTAGAAAATGCAAGTGGAGATTCGGAGCGCTAAGAGGGTAATAGTGGAAAAAGGAATGTCTCCAAATATAAACTACACAGAATCATTCTGTGAAACTTCTTTCTGATCTGTGCATTCAGCTAACAGAATTAAAACATACTTTTGATTGAGCAGATCTGAACACTCTTTCTGTAGAAAATGCAACTGGACATTTGGAGCGCTAAGAGCGTAGTAGTGGAAAAAGGAATATATTCAAATATAAACTACACAGAAGCATTCTGTGAAACTTCTTTCTGATCTGAGCATTCAGCTAACAGAGTTAAACCATACTTTTGATTGAGCAGTTTTGAAACACTCTGTCTGTAGAAAATGCAACTGGACATTCGTAGCACTAAGTGGGTAATAGTGGAAAAAAGGATATGTTCAAATATAAACTACACAGAAGCATTGTATGAAACTTCTTTCTGTTCTGTGCATTCAACTAACAGAGTTGAACCTTACTTTTGATTGAGCCGTTCTGAAACAGTCTTTATGTAGAAACTGCAATTGGACATTCTGAGCGCTAAGAGGCCTATATTGGGAAAAAGAATGTCTACAAATAAAAACTACACAGAAGAATTGTGTGAAACTTCTTTCTGTTCTGTTTGTTCAACTAAAAGAGTTGAACCTTAGTTTTGATTGAGCCGTTCTGAAACACTCTTTCTGTAGAAAATGCAAGTGGAGATTCGGAGCGCTAAGAGGGTAATAGTGGAAAAAGGAATGTCTCCAAATATAAACTACACAGAATCATTCTGTGAAACTTCTTTCTGAACTGTGCATTCAGCTAACAGAGTTAAACCATACTTTTGATTGAGCAGATCTGAACACTCTTTCTGTAGAAAATGCAAGTGGAGATTCGGAGCGCTAAGAGGGTAATAGTGGAAAAAGGAATGTCTCCAAATATAAACTACACAGAATAATTCTGTGAAACTTCTTTCTGATCTGTGCATTCAGCTAACAGAGTTAAACCATACTTTTGATTGAGCAGATCTGAACACTCTTTCTGTAGAAAATGCAACTGGACATTTGGAGCGCTAAGAGAGTAGTAGTGGAAAAAGGAATATATTCAAATATAAACTACACAGAAGCATTCTGTGAAACTTCTTTCTGATCTGAGCATTCAGCTAACAGAGTTAAACCATACTTTTGATTGAGCAGTTTTGAAACACTCTGTCTGTAGAAAATGCAACTGGACATTCGTAGCACTAAGTGGGTAATAGTGGAAAAAAGGATATGTCCAAATATAAACTACACAGAAGCATTGTATGAAACTTCTTTCTGTTCTGTGCATTCAACTAACAGAGTTGAACCTTACTTTTGATTGAGCCGTTCTGAAACACTCTTTCTGTAGAAACTGCAATTGGACATTCTGAGCGCTAAGGGGCCTATATTGGGAAAAAGAATGTCTACAAATAAAAACTACACAGAAGAATTGTGTGAAACTTCTTTCTGTTATGTTTGTTCAACTAAAAGAGTTGAACCTTAGTTTTGATTGAGCCGTTCTGAAACACTCTTTCTGTAGAAAATACAAGTGGAGATTCGCAGCGCTAAGAGGGTAATAGTGGAAAAAGGAATGTCTCCAAATATAAACTACACAGAATCATTCTGTGAAACTTCTTTCTGAACTGTGCATTCAGCTAACAGAGTTAAACCATACTTTTGATTGAGCAGATCTGAACACTCTTTCTGTAGAAAATGCAAGTGGAGATTCGGAGCGCTAAGAGGGTAATAGTGGAAAAAGGAATGTCTCCAAATATAAACTACACAGAATAATTCTGTGAAACTTCTTTCTGATCTGTGCATTCAGCTAACAGAGTTAAACCATACTTTTGATTGAGCAGATCTGAACACTCTTTCTGTAGAAAATGCAACTGGACATTTGGAGCGCTAAGAGAGTAGTAGTGGAAAAAGGAATATATTCAAATATAAACTACACAGAAGCATTCTGTGAAACTTGTTCTGATCTGAGCATTCAGCTAACAGAGTTAAACCATACTTTTGATTGAGCAGTTTTGAAACACTCTGTCTGTAGAAAATGCAACTGGACATTCGTAGCACTAAGTGGGTAATAGTGGAAAAAAGGATATGTCCAAATATAAACTACACAGAAGCATTGTATGAAACTTCTTTCTGTTCTGTGCATTCAACTAACAGAGTTGAACCTTACTTTTGATTGAGCCGTTCTGAAACACTCTTTCTGTAGAAACTGCAATTGGACATTCTGAGCGCTAAGAGGCCTATATTCGGAAAAAGAATGTCTACAAATAAAAACTACACAGAAGAATTGTGTGAAACTTCTTTCTGTTCTGTTTGTTCCACTAAAAGAGTTGAACCTTAGTTTTGATTGAGCCGTTCTGAAACACTCTTTCTTTAGAAAATGCAAGTGGAGATTCGGAGCGCTAAGAGGGTAATAGTGGAAAAAGGAATGTCTCCAAATATAAACTACACAGAATCATTCTGTGAAACTTCTTTCTGATCTGTGCATTCAGCTAACAGAATTAAAACATACTTTTGATTGAGCAGATCTGAACACTCTTTCTGTAGAAAATGCAACTGGATATTTGGAGCGCTAAGAGCGTAGTAGTGGAAAAAGTAATATATTCAAATATAAACTACACAGAAGCATTCTGTGAAACTTCTTTCTGATCTGAGCATTCAGCTAACAGAGTTAAACCATACTTTTGATTGAGCAGTTTTGAAACACTCTGTCTGTAGAAAATGCAACTGGACATTCGTAGCACTAAGTGGGTAATAGTGGAAAAAAGGATATGTTCAAATATAAACTACACAGAAGCATTGTATGAAACTTCTTTCTGTTCTGTGCATTCAACTAACAGAGTTGAACCTTACTTTTGATTGAGCCGTTCTGAAACAGTCTTTATGTAGAAACTGCAATTGGACATTCTGAGCGCTAAGAGGCCTATATTGGGAAAAAGAATGTCTACAAATAAAAACTACACAGAAGAATTGTGTGAAACTTCTTTCTGTTCTGTTTGTTCAACTAAAAGAGTTGAACCTTAGTTTTGATTGAGCCGTTCTGAAACACTCTTTCTGTAGAAAATGCAAGTGGAGATTCGGAGCGCTAAGAGGGTAATAGTGGAAAAAGGAATGTCTCCAAATATAAACTACACAGAATCATTCTGTGAAACTTCTTTCTGAACTGTGCATTCAGCTAACAGAGTTAAACCATACTTTTGATTGAGCAGATCTGAACACTCTTTCTGTAGAAAATGCAAGTGGAGATTCGGAGCGCTAAGAGGGTAATAGTGGAAAAAGGAATGTCTCCAAATATAAACTACACAGAATAATTCTGTGAAACTTCTTTCTGATCTGTGCATTCAGCTAACAGAGTTAAACCATACTTTTGATTGAGCAGATCTGAACACTCTTTCTGTAGAAAATGCAACTGGACATTTGGAGCGCTAAGAGAGTAGTAGTGGAAAAAGGAATATATTCAAATATAAACTACACAGAAGCATTCTGTGAAACTTCTTTCTGATCTGAGCATTCAGCTAACAGAGTTAAACCATACTTTTGATTGAGCAGTTTTGAAACACTCTGTCTGTAGAAAATGCAACTGGACATTCGTAGCACTAAGTGGGTAATAGTGGAAAAAAGGATATGTCCAAATATAAACTACACAGAAGCATTGTATGAAACTTCTTTCTGTTCTGTGCATTCAACTAACAGAGTTGAACCTTACTTTTGATTGAGCCGTTCTGAAACACTCTTTCTGTAGAAACTGCAATTGGACATTCTGAGCGCTAAGGGGCCTATATTGGGAAAAAGAATGTCTACAAATAAAAACTACACAGAAGAATTGTGTGAAACTTCTTTCTGTTCTCTTTGTTCAACTAAAAGAGTTGAACCTTAGTTTTGATTGAGCCGTTCTGAAACACTCTTTCTTTAGAAAATGCAAGTGGAGATTCGGAGCGCTAAGAGGGTTGTAGTGGAAAAAGGAATGTCTCCAAATATAAACTACACAGAATCATTCTGTGAAACTTCTTTCTGATCTGTGCATTCAGCTAACAGAATTAAAACGTACTTTTGATTGAGCAGATCTGAACACTCTTTCTGTAGAAAATGCAACTGGACATTAGGAGCCCTAAGAGCGTAGTAGTGGAAAAAGGAATATATTCAAATATAAACTACACAGAAGCATTCTGTGAAACTTCTTTCTGATCTGAGCATTCAGCTAACAGAGTTAAACCATACTTTTGATTGAGCAGTTTTGAAACACTCTGTCTGTAGAAAATGCAACTGGACATTCGCAGCGCTAAGTGGGTAATAGTGGAAAAAAGGATATGTTCAAATATAAACTATACAGAAGCATTGTATGAAACTTCTTTCTGTTCTGTGCATTCAACTAACAGAGTTGAACCTTACTTTTGATTGAGCCGTTCTGAAACACTCTTTCTGTAGTAACTGCAATTGGACATTCTGAGCGCTAAGAGGCCTATATTGGGAAAAAGAATGTCTACAAATAAAAACTACACAGAAGAATTGTGTGAAACTTCTTTCTGTTCTGTTTGTTCAACTAAAAGAGTTGAACCTTAGTTTTGATTGAGCCGTTCTGAAACACTCTTTCTTTAGAAAATGCAAGTGGAGATTCGGAGCGCTAAGAGGGTAATAGTGGAAAAAGGAATGTCTCCAAATATAAACTACACAGAATCATTCTGTGAAACTTCTTTCTGATCTGTGCATTCAGCTAACAGAATTAAACCATACTTTTGATTGAGCAGATCTGAACACTCTTTCTGTAGAAAATGCAACTGGACATTAGGAGCGCTAAGAGCGTAGTAGTGGAAAAAGGAATATATTCAAATATAAACTACACAGAAGCATTCTGTGAAACTTCTTTCTGATCTGAGCATTCAGCTAACAGAGTTAAACCATACTTTTGATTGAGCAGTTTTGAAACACTCTGTCTGTAGAAAATGCAACTGGACATTCGTAGCGCTAAGTGGGTAATAGTGGAAAAAAGGATATGTTCAAATATAAACTACACAGAAGCATTGTATGAAACTTCTTTCTGTTCTGTGCATTCAACTAACAGAGTTGAACCTTACTTTTGATTGAGCCGTTCTGAAACACTCTTTCTGTAGAAACTGCAATTGGACATTCTGAGCGCTAAGAGGCCTATATTGGGAAAAAGAATGTCTACAAATAAAAACTACACAGAAGAATTGTGTGAAACTTCTTTCTGTTCTGTTTGTTCAACTAAAAGAGTTGAACCTTAGTTTTGATTGAGCCGTTCTGAAACACTCTTTCTGTAGAAAATGCAAGTGGAGATTCGGAGCGCTAAGAGGGTAATAGTGGAAAAAGGAATGTCTCCAAATATAAACTACACAGAATCATTCTGTGAAACTTCTTTCTGAACTGTGCATTCAGCTAACAGAGTTAAACCATACTTTTGATTGAGCAGATCTGAACACTCTTTCTGTAGAAAATGCAAGTGGAGATTCGGAGCGCTAAGAGCGTAGTAGTGGAAAAAGGAATATATTCAAATATAAACTACACAGAAGCATTCTGTGAAACTTCTTTCTGATCTGAGCATTCAGCTAACAGAGTTAAACCATACTTTTGATTGAGCAGTTTTGAAACACTCTGTCTGTAGAAAATGCAACTGGACATTCGTAGCGCTAAGTGGGTAATAGTGGAAAAAAGGATATGTTCAAATATAAACTACACAGAAGCATTGTATGAAACTTCTTTCTGTTCTGTGCATTCAACTAACAGAGTTGAACCTTACTTTTGATTGAGCCGTTCTGAAACACTCTTTCTGTAGAAACTGCAATTGGACATTCTGAGCGCTAAGAGGCCTATATTGGGATAAAGAATGTCTACAAATAAAAACTACACAGATGAATTGTGTGAAACTTCTTTCTGTTCTGTTTGTTCAACTAAAAGAGTTGAACCTTAGTTTTGATTGAGCCGTTCTGAAACACTCTTTCTGTAGAAAATGCAAGTGGAGATTCGGAGCGCTAAGAGGGTAATAGTGGAAAAAGGAATGTCTCCAAATATAAACTACACAGAATCATTCTGTGAAACTTCTTTCTGAACTGTGCATTCAGCTAACAGAGTTAAACCATACTTTTGATTGAGCAGATCTGAACACTCTTTCTGTAGAAAATGCAAGTGGAGATTCGGAGCGCTAAGAGGGTAATAGTGGAAAAAGGAATGTCTCCAAATATAAACTACACAGAATCATTCTGTGAAACTTCTTTCTGAACTGTGCATTCAGCTAACAGAGTTAAACCATACTTTTGATTGAGCAGATCTGAACACTCTTTCTGTAGAAAATGCAACTGGACATTAGTAGCGCTAAGAGCGTAGTAGTGGAAAAAGGAATATATTCAAATATAAACTACACAGAAGCATTCTGTGAAACTTCTTTCTGATCTGAACATTCAGCTAACAGAGTTAAACCATACTTTTGATTGAGCAGTTTTGAAACACTCTGTCTGTAGAAAATGCAACTGGACATTAGTAGCGCTAAGTGGGTAATAGTGGAATAAAGGATATGTTCAAATATAAACTACACAGAAGCATTGTATGAAACTTCTTTCTGTTCTGTGCATTCAACTAACAGAGTTGAACCTTATTTTTGATTGAGCCGTTCTGAAACACTCTTTCTGTAGAAACTGCAATTGGACATTCTGAGCGCTAAGAGGCCTATATTGGGAAAATGAATGTCTACAAATAAAAACTACACAGAAGAATTGTGTGAAACTTCTTTCTGTTCTGTTTGTTCAACTAAAAGAGTTGAACCTTAGTTTTCATTGAGCCGTTCTGAAACACTCTTTCTGTAGAAAATGCAAGTGGAGATTCGGAGCGCTAAGAGGGTAATAGTGGAAAAAGGAATGTCTCCAAATATAAACTACACAGAATCATTCTGTGAAACTTCTTTCTGAACTGTGCATTCAGCTAACAGAGTTAAACCATACTTTTGATTGAGCAGATCTGAACACTCTTTCTGTAGAAAATGCAAGTGGAGATTCGGAGCGCTAAGAGCGTAGTAGTGGAAAAAGGAATATATTCAAATATAAACTACACAGAAGCATTCTGTGAAACTTCTTTCTGATCTGAGCATTCAGCTAACAGAGTTAAACCATACTTTTGATTGAGCAGTTTTGAAACACTCTGTATGTAGAAAATGCAACTGGACATTCGTAGCGCTAAGTGGGTAATAGTGGAAAAAAGGATATGTTCAAATATAAACTACACAGAAGCATTGTATGAAACTTCTTTCTGTTCTGTGCATTCAACTAACAGAGTTGAACCTTACTTTTGATTGAGCCGTTCTGAAACACTCTTTCTGTAGAAACTGCAATTGGACATTCTGAGCGCTAAGGGGCCTATATTGGGAAAAAGAATGTCTACAAATAAAAACTACACAGAAGAATTGTGTGAAACTTCTTTCTGTTCTGTTTGTTCAACTAAAAGTGTTGAACCTTAGTTTTGATTGAGCCGTTCTGAAACACTCTTTCTTTAGAAAATGCAAGTGGAGATTCGGAGCGCTAAGAGGGTTGTAGTGGAAAAAGGAATGTCTCCAAATATAAACTACACAGAATCATTCTGTGAAACTTCTTTCTGATCTGTGCATTCAGCTAACAGAATTAAAACGTACTTTTGATTGAGCAGATCTGAACACTCTTTCTGTAGAAAATGCAACTGGACATTAGGAGCCCTAAGAGCGTAGTAGTGGAAAAAGGAATATATTCAAATATAAACTACACAGAAGCATTCTGTGAAACTTCTTTCTGATCTGAGCATTCAGCTAACAGAGTTAAACCATACTTTTGATTGAGCAGTTTTGAAACACTCTGTCTGTAGAAAATGCAACTGGACATTCGCAGCGCTAAGTGGGTAATAGTGGAAAAAAGGATATGTTCAAATATAAACTATACAGAAGCATTGTATGAAACTTCTTTCTGTTCTGTGCATTCAACTAACAGAGTTGAACCTTACTTTTGATTGAGCCGTTCTGAAACACTCTTTCTGTAGTAACTGCAATTGGACATTCTGAGCGCTAAGAGGCCTATATTGGGAAAAAGAATGTCTACAAATAAAAACTACACAGAAGAATTGTGTGAAACTTCTTTCTGTTCTGTTTGTTCAACGAAAAGAGTTGAACCTTAGTTTTGATTGAGCCGTTCTGAAACACTCTTTCTTTAGAAAATGCAAGTGGAGATTCGGAGCGCTAAGAGGGTAATAGTGGAAAAAGGAATGTCTCCAAATATAAACTACACAGAATCATTCTGTGAAACTTCTTTCTGATCTGTGCATTCAGCTAACAGAATTAAACCATACTTTTGATTGAGCAGATCTGAACACTCTTTCTGTAGAAAATGCAACTGGACATTAGGAGCGCTAAGAGCGTAGTAGTGGAAAAAGGAATATATTCAAATATAAACTACACAGAAGCATTCTGTGAAACTTCTTTCTGATCTGAGCATTCAGCTAACAGAGTTAAACCATACTTTTGATTGAGCAGTTTTGAAACACTCTGTCTGTAGAAAATGCAACTGGACATTCGTAGCGCTAAGTGGGTAATAGTGGAATAAAGGATATGTTCAAATATAAACTACACAGAAGCATTGTATGAAACTACTTTCTGTTCTGTGCATTCAACTAACAGAGTTGAACCTTACTTTTGATTGAGCCGTTCTGAAACACTCTTTCTGTAGAAACTGCAATTGGACATTCTGAGCGCTAAGAGGCCTATATTGGGAAAATGAATGTCTACAAATAAAAACTACACAGAAGAATTGTGTGAAACTTCTTTCTGTTCTGTTTGTTCAACTAAAAGAGTTGAACCTTAGTTTTCATTGAGCCGTTCTGAAACACTCTTTCTGTAGAAAATGCAAGTGGAGATTCGGAGCGCTAAGAGGGTAATAGTGGAAAAAGGAATGTCTCCAAATATAAACTACACAGAATCATTCTGTGAAACTTCTTTCTGAACTGTGCATTCAGCTAACAGAGTTAAACCATACTTTTGATTGAGCAGATCTGAACACTCTTTCTGTAGAAAATGCAAGTGGAGATTCGGAGCGCTAAGAGCGTAGTAGTGGAAAAAGGAATATATTCAAATATAAACTACACAGAAGCATTCTGTGAAACTTCTTTCTGATCTGAGCATTCAGCTAACAGAGTTAAACCATACTTTTGATTGAGCAGTTTTGAAACACTCTGTATGTAGAAAATGCAACTGGACATTCGTAGCGCTAAGTGGGTAATAGTGGAAAAAAGGATATGTTCAAATATAAACTACACAGAAGCATTCTATGAAACTTCTTTCTGTTCTGTGCATTCAACTAACAGAGTTGAACCTTACTTTTGATTGAGCCGTTCTGAAACACTCTTTCTGTAGAAACTGCAATTGGACATTCTGAGCGCTAAGAGGCCTATATTGGGAAAAAGAATGTCTACAAATAAAAACTACACAGAAGAATTGTGTGAAACTTCTTTCTGTTCTGTTTGTTCAACTAAAAGAGTTGAACCTTAGTTTTGATTGAGCCGTTCTGAAACACTCTTTCTTTAGAAAATGCAAGTGGAGATTCGGAGCGCTAAGAGGGTAATAGTGGAAAAAGGAATGTCTCCAAATATAAACTACACAGAATCATTCTGTGAAACTTCTTTCTGAACTGTGCATTCAGCTAACAGAGTTAAACCATACTTTTGATTGAGCAGATCTGAACACTCTTTCTGTAGAAAATGCAAGTGGAGATTCGGAGCGCTAAGAGCGTAGTAGTGGAAAAAGGAATATATTCAAATATAAACTACACAGAAGCATTCTGTGAAACTTCTTTCTGATCTGAGCATTCAGCTAACAGAGTTAAACCATACTTTTGATTGAGCAGTTTTGAAACACTCTGTCTGTAGAAAATGCAACTGGACATTCGTAGCACTAAGTGGGTAATAGTGGAAAAAAGGATATGTCCAAATATAAACTACACAGAAGCATTGTATGAAACTTCTTTCTGTTCTGTGCATTCAACTAACAGAGTTGAACCTTACTTTTGATTGAGCCGTTCTGAAACACTCTTTCTGTAGAAACTGCAATTGGACATTCTGAGCGCTAAGAGGCCTATATTGGGAAAAAGAATGTCTACAAATAAAAACTACACAGAAGAATTGTGTGAAACTTCTTTCTGTTCTGTTTGTTCAACTAAAAGAGTTGAACCTTAGTTTTGATTGAGCCGTTCTGAAACACTCTTTCTGTAGAAAATGCAAGTGGAGATTCGGAGCGCTAAGAGGGTAATAGTGGAAAAAGGAATGTCTCCAAATATAAACTACACAGAATCATTCTGTGAAACTTCTTTCTGAACTGTGCATTCAGCTAACAGAGTTAAACCATACTTTTGATTGAGCAGATCTGAACACTCTTTCTGTAGAAAATGCAACTGGACATTAGTAGCACTAAGAGCGTAGTAGTGGAAAAAGGAATATATTCAAATATAAACTACACAGAAGCATTCTGTGAAACTTCTTTCTGATCTGAGCATTCAGCTAACAGAGTTAAACCATACTTTTGATTGAGCAGTTTTGAAACACTCTGTCTGTAGAAAATGCAACTGGACATTCGTAGCGCTAAGTGGGTAATAGTGGAATAAAGGATATGTTCAAATATAAACTACACAGAAGCATTGTATGAAACTTCTTTCTGTTCTGTGCATTCAACTAACAGAGTTGAACCTTACTTTTGATTGAGCCGTTCTGAAACACTCTTTCTGTAGAAACTGCAATTGGACATTCTGAGCGCTAAGAGGCCTATATTGGGAAAATGAATGTCTACAAATAAAAACTACACAGAAGAATTGTGTGAAACTTCTTTCTGTTCTGTTTGTTCAACTAAAAGAGTTGAACCTTAGTTTTCATTGAGCCGTTCTGAAACACTCTTTCTGTAGAAAATGCAAGTGGAGATTCGGAGCGCTAAGAGGGTAATAGTGGAAAAAGGAATGTCTCCAAATATAAACTACACAGAATCATTCTGTGAAACTTCTTTCTGAACTGTGCATTCAGCTAACAGAGTTAAACCGTACTTTTGATTGAGCAGATCTGAACACTCTTTCTGTAGAAAATGCAAGTGGAGATTCGGAGCGCTAAGAGGGTAATAGTGGAAAAAGGAATGTCTCCAAATATAAACTACACAGAATAATTCTGTGAAACTTCTTTCTGATCTGTGCATTCAGCTAACAGAGTTAAACCATACTTTTGATTGAGCAGATCTGAACACTCTTTCTGTAGTAAATGCAACTGCACATTTGGAGCGCTAAGAGAGTAGTAGTGGAAAAAGGAATATATTCAAATATAAACTACACAGAAGCATTCTGTGAAACTTCTTTCTGATCTGAGCATTCAGCTAACAGAGTTAAACCATACTTTTGATTGAGCAGTTTTGAAACACTCTGTCTGTAGAAAATGCAACTGGACATTCGTAGCACTAAGTGGGTAATAGTGGAAAAAAGGATATGTCCAAATATAAACTACACAGAAGCATTGTATGAAACTTCTTTCTGTTCTGTGCATTCAACTAACAGAGTTGAACCTTACTTTTGATTGAGCCGTTCTGAAACACTCTTTCTGTAGAAACTGCAATTGGACATTCTGAGCGCTAAGAGGCCTATATTGGGAAAAAGAATGTCTACAAATAAAAACTACACAGAAGAATTGTGTGAAACTTCTTTCTGTTCTGTTTGTTCAACTAAAAGAGTTGAAACTTAGTTTTGATTGAGCCGTTCTGAAACACTCTTTCTTTAGAAAATGCAAGTGGAGATTCGGAGCGCTAAGAGGGTAATAGTGGAAAAAGGAATGTCTCCAAATATAAACTACACAGAATCATTCTGTGAAACTTCTTTCTGATCTGTGCATTCAGCTAACAGAATTAAAACATACTTTTGATTGAGCAGATCTGAACACTCTTTCTGTAGAAAATGCAACTGGACATTAGGAGCGCTAAGAGCGTAGTAGTGGAAAAAGGAATATATTCAAATATAAACTACACAGAAGCATTCTGTGAAACATCTTTCTGATCTGAGCATTCAGCTAACAGAGTTAAACCATACTTTTGATTGAGCAGTTTTGAAACACTCTGTCTGTAGAAAATGCAACTGGACATTCGTAGCGCTAAGTGGGTAATAGTGGAAAAAAGGATATGTTCAAATATAAACTACACAGAAGCATTGTATGAAACTTCTTTCTGTTCTGTGCATTCAACTAACAGAGTTGAACCTTACTTTTGATTGAGCCGTTCTGAAACACTCTTTCTGTAGAAACTGCAATTGGACATTCTGAGCGCTAAGAGGCCTATATTGGGAAAAAGAATGTCTACAAATAAAAACTACACAGAAGAATTGTGTGCAACTTCTTTCTGTTCTGTTTGTTCAACTAAAAGAGTTGAACCTTAGTTTTGATTGAGCCGTTCTGAAACACTCTTTCTGTAGAAAATGCAAGTGGAGATTCGGAGCGCTTAGAGGGTAATAGTGGAAAAAGGAATGTCTCCAAATATAAACTACACAGAATCATTCTGTGAAACTTCTTTCTGATCTGTGCATTCAGCTAACAGAATTAAACCATACTTTTGATTGAGCAGATCTGAACACTCTTTCTGTAGAAAATGCAACTGGACATTAGGAACGCTAAGAGCGTAGTAGTGGAAAAAGGAATATATTCAAATATAAACTACACAGAAGCATTCTGTGAAACTTCTTTCTGATCTGAGCATTCAGCTAACAGAGTTAAACCATACTTTTGATTGAGCAGTTTTGAAACACTCTGTCTGTAGAAAATGCAACTGGACATTCGTAGCGCTAAGTGGGTAATAGTGGAAAAAAGGATATGTTCAAATATAAACTACACAGAAGCATTGTATGAAACTTCTTTCTGTTCTGTGCATTCAACTAACAGAGTTGAACCTTACTTTTGATTGAGCCGTTCTGAAACACTCTTTCTGTAGAAACTGCAATTGGACATTCTGAGCGCTAAGAGGCCTATATTGGGAAAAAGAATGTCTACAAATAAAAACTACACAGAAGAATTGTGTGAAACTTCTTTCTGTTCTGTTTGTTCAACTAAAAGAGTTGAACCTTAGTTTTGATTGAGCCGTTCTGAAACACTCTTTCTGTAGAAAATGCAAGTGGAGATTCGGAGCGCTAAGAGGGTAATAGTGGAAAAAGGAATGTCTCCAAATATAAACTACACAGAATCATTCTGTGAAACTTCTTTCTGAACTGTGCATTCAGCTAACAGAGTTAAACCATACTTTTGATTGAGCAGATCTGAACACTCTTTCTGTAGAAAATGCAAGTGGAGATTCGGAGCGCTAAGAGCGTAGTAGTGGAAAAAGGAATATATTCAAATATAAACTACACAGAAGCATTCTGTGAAACTTCTTTCTGATCTGAGCATTCAGCTAACAGAGTTAAACCATACTTTTGATTGAGCAGTTTTGAAACACTCTGTCTGTAGAAAATGCAACTGGACATTCGTAGCGCTAAGTGGGTAATAGTGGAAAAAAGGATATGTTCAAATATAAACTACACAGAAGCATTGTATGAAACTTCTTTCTGTTCTGTGCATTCAACTAACAGAGTTGAACCTTACTTTTGATTGAGCCGTTCTGAAACACTCTTTCTGTAGAAACTGCAATTGGACATTCTGAGCGCTAAGAGGCCTATATTGGGATAAAGAATGTCTACAAATAAAAACTACACAGAAGAATTGTGTGAAACTTCTTTCTGTTCTGTTTGTTCAACTAAAAGAGTTGAACCTTAGTTTTGATTGAGCCGTTCTGAAACACTCTTTCTGTAGAAAATGCAAGTGGAGATTCGGAGCGCTAAGAGGGTAATAGTGGAAAAAGGAATGTCTCCAAATATAAACTACACAGAATCATTCTGTGAAACTTCTTTCTGAACTGTGCATTCAGCTAACAGAGTTAAACCATACTTTTGATTGAGCAGATCTGAACACTCTTTCTGTAGAAAATGCAAGTGGAGATTCGGAGCGCTAAGAGGGTAATAGTGGAAAAAGGAATGTCTCCAAATATAAACTACACAGAAACATTCTGTGAAACTTCTTTCTGAACTGTGCATTCAGCTAACAGAGTTAAACCATACTTTTGATTGAGCAGATCTGAACACTCTTTCTGTAGAAAATGCAACTGGACATTAGTAGCGCTAAGAGCGTAGTAGTGGAAAAAGGAATATATTCAAATATAAACTACACAGAAGCATTCTGTGAAACTTCTTTCTGATCTGAACATTCAGCTAACAGAGTTAAACCATACTTTTGATTGAGCAGTTTTGAAACACTCTGTCTGTAGAAAATGCAACTGGACATTCGTAGCGCTAAGTGGGTAATAGTGGAATAAAGGATATGTTCAAATATAAACTACACAGAAGCATTGTATGAAACTTCTTTCTGTTCTGTGCATTCAACTAACAGAGTTGAACCTTACTTTTGATTGAGCCGTTCTGAAACACTCTTTCTGTAGAAACTGCAATTGGACATTCTGAGCGCTAAGAGGCCTATATTGGGAAAATGAATGTCTACAAATAAAAACTACACAGAAGAATTGTGTGAAACTTCTTTCTGTTCTGTTTGTTCAACTAAAAGAGTTGAACCTTAGTTTTCATTGAGCCGTTCTGAAACACTCTTTCTGTAGAAAATGCAAGTGGAGATTCGGAGCGCTAAGAGGGTAATAGTGGAAAAAGGAATGTCTCCAAATATAAACTACACAGAATCATTCTGTGAAACTTCTTTCTGAACTGTGCATTCAGCTAACAGAGTTAAACCATACTTTTGATTGAGCAGATCTGAACACTCTTTCTGTAGAAAATGCAAGTGGAGATTCGGAGCGCTAAGAGCGTAGTAGTGGAAAAAGGAATATATTCAAATATAAACTACACAGAAGCATTCTGTGAAACTTCTTTCTGATCTGAGCATTCAGCTAACAGAGTTAAACCATACTTTTGATTGAGCAGTTTTGAAACACTCTGTATGTAGAAAATGCAACTGGACATTCGTAGCGCTAAGTGGGTAATAGTGGAAAAAAGGATATGTTCAAATATAAACTACACAGAAGCATTGTATGAAACTTCTTTCTGTTCTGTGCATTCAACTAACAGAGTTGAACCTTACTTTTGATTGAGCCGTTCTGAAACACTCTTTCTGTAGAAACTGCAATTGGACATTCTGAGCGCTAAGAGGCCTATATTGGGAAAAAGAATGTCTACAAATAAAAACTACACAGAAGAATTGTGTGAAACTTCTTTCTGTTCTGTTTGTTCAACTAAAAGAGTTGAACCTTAGTTTTGATTGAGCCGTTCTGAAACACTCTTTCTGTAGAAAATGCAAGTGGAGATTCGGAGCGCTAAGAGGGTAATAGTGGAAAAAGGAATGTCTCCAAATATAAACTACACAGAATCATTCTGTGAAACTTCTTTCTGATCTGTGCATTCAGCTAACAGAGTTAAACCATACTTTTGATTGAGCAGATCTGAACACTCTTTCTGTAGAAAATGCAAGTGGAGATTCGGAGCGCTAAGAGCGTAGTAGTGGAAAAAGGAATATATTCAAATATAAACTACACAGAAGCATTCTGTGAAACTTCTTTCTGATCTGAGCATTCAGCTAACAGAGTTAAACCATACTTTTGATTGAGCAGTTTTGAAACACTCTGTCTGTAGAAAATGCAACTGGACATTCGTAGCACTAAGTGGGTAATAGTGGAAAAAAGGATATGTCCAAATATAAACTACACAGAAGCATTGTATGAAACTTCTTTCTGTTCTGTGCATTCAACTAACAGAGTTGAACCTTACTTTTGATTGAGCCGTTCTGAAACACTCTTTCTGTAGAAACTGCAATTGGACATTCTGAGCGCTAAGAGGCCTATATTGGGAAAAAGAATGTCTACAAATAAAAACTACACAGAAGAATTGTGTGAAACTTCTTTCTGTTCTGTTTGTTCAACTAAAAGAGTTGAACCTTAGTTTTGATTGAGCCGTTCTGAAACACTCTTTCTGTAGAAAATGCAAGTGGAGATTCGGAGCGCTAAGAGGGTAATAGTGGAAAAAGGAATGTCTCCAAATATAAACTACACAGAATCATTCTGTGAAACTTCTTTCTGAACTGTGCATTCAGCTAACAGAGTTAAACCATACTTTTGATTGAGCAGATCTGAACACTCTTTCTGTAGAAAATGCAACTGGACATTAGTAGCGCTAAGAGCGTAGTAGTGGAAAAAGGAATATATTCAAATATAAACTACACAGAAGCATTCTGTGAAACTTCTTTCTGATCTGAGCATTCAGCTAACAGAGTTAAACCATACTTTTGATTGAGCAGTTTTGAAACACTCTGTCTGTAGAAAATGCAACTGGACATTCGTAGCGCTAAGTGGGTAATAGTGGAATAAAGGATATGTTCAAATATAAACTACACAGAAGCATTGTATGAAACTTCTTTCTGTTCTGTGCATTCAACTAACAGAGTTGAACCTTACTTTTGATTGAGCCGTTCTGAAACACTCTTTCTGTAGAAACTGCAATTGGACATTCTGAGCGCTAAGAGGCCTATATTGGGAAAATGAATGTCTACAAATAAAAACTACACAGAAGAATTGTGTGAAACTTCTTTCTGTTCTGTTTGTTCAACTAAAAGAGTTGAACCTTAGTTTTCATTGAGCCGTTCTGAAACACTCTTTCTGTAGAAAATGCAAGTGGAGATTCGGAGCGCTAAGAGGGTAATAGTGGAAAAAGGAATGTCTCCAAATATAAACTACACAGAATCATTCTGTGAAACTTCTTTCTGAACTGTGCATTCAGCTAACAGAGTTAAACCGTACTTTTGATTGAGCAGATCTGAACACTCTTTCTGTAGAAAATGCAAGTGGAGATTCGGAGCGCTAAGAGGGTAATAGTGGAAAAAGGAATGTCTCCAAATATAAACTACACAGAATAATTCTGTGAAACTTCTTTCTGATCTGTGCATTCAGCTAACAGAGTTAAACCATACTTTTGATTGAGCAGATCTGAACACTCTTTCTGTAGTAAATGCAACTGCACATTTGGAGCGCTAAGAGAGTAGTAGTGGAATAGGGAATATATTCAAATATAAACTACACAGAAGCATTCTGTGAAACTTCTTTCTGATCTGAGCATTCAGCTAACAGAGTTAAACCATACTTTTGATTGAGCAGTTTTGAAACACTCTGTCTGTAGAAAATGCAACTGGACATTCGTAGCACTAAGTGGGTAATAGTGGAAAAAAGGATATGTCCAAATATAAACTACGCAGAAGCATTGTATGAAACTTCTTTCTGTTCTGTGCATTCAACTAACAGAGTTGAACCTTACTTTTGATTGAGCCGTTCTGAAACACTCTTTCTGTAGAAACTGCAATTGGACATTCTGAGCGCTAAGAGGCCTATATTGGGAAAAAGAATGTCTACAAATAAAAACTACACAGAATAATTGTGTGAAACTTCTTTCTGTTCTGTTTGTTCAACTAAAAGAGTTGAAACTTAGTTTTGATTGAGCCGTTCTGAAACACTCTTTCTTTAGAAAATGCAAGTGGAGATTCGGAGCGCTAAGAGGGTAATAGTGGAAAAAGGAATGTCTCCAAATATAAACTACACAGAATCATTCTGTGAAACTTCTTTCTGATCTGTGCATTCAGCTAACAGAATTAAAACATACTTTTGATTGAGCAGATCTGAACACTCTTTCTGTAGAAAATGCAACTGGACATTAGGAGCGCTAAGAGCGTAGTAGTGGAAAAAGGAATATATTCAAATATAAACTACACAGAAGCATTCTGTGAAACTTCTTTCTGATCTGAGCATTCAGCTAACAGAGTTAAACCATACTTTTGATTGAGCAGTTTTGAAACACTCTGTCTGTAGAAAATGCAACTGGACATTCGTAGCGCTAAGTGGGTAATAGTGGAAAAAAGGATATGTTCAAATATAAACTACACAGAAGCATTGTATGAAACTTCTTTCTGTTCTGTGCATTCAACTAACAGAGTTGAACCTTACTTTTGATTGAGCCGTTCTGAAACACTCTTTCTGTAGAAACTGCAATTGGACATTCTGAGCGCTAAGAGGCCTATATTGGGAAAAAGAATGTCTACAAATAAAAACTACACAGAAGAATTGTGTGAAACTTCTTTCTGTTCTGTTTGTTCAACTAAAAGAGTTGAACCTTAGTTTTGATTGAGCCGTTCTGAAACACTCTTTCTGTAGAAAATGCAAGTGGAGATTCGGAGCGCTAAGAGGGTAATAGTGGAAAAAGGAATGTCTCCAAATATAAACTACACAGAATCATTCTGTGAAACTTCTTTCTGAACTGTGCATTCAGCTAACAGAGTTAAACCATACTTTTGATTGAGCAGATCTGAACACTCTTTCTGTAGAAAATGCAAGTGGAGATTCGGAGCGCTAAGAGGGTAATAGTGGAAAAAGGAATGTCTCCAAATATAAACTACACAGAATAATTCTGTGAAACTTCTTTCTGATCTGTGCATTCAGCTAACAGAGTTAAACCATTCTTTTGATTGAGCAGATCTGAACACTCTTTCTGTAGAAAATGCAACTGGACATTTGGAGCGCTAAGAGAGTAGTAGTGGAAAAAGGAATATATTCAAATATAAACTACACAGAAGCATTCTGTGAAACTTCTTTCTGATCTGAGCATTCAGCTAACAGAGTTAAACCATACTTTTGATTGAGCAGTTTTGAAACACTCTGTCTGTAGAAAATGCAACTGGACATTCGTAGCACTAAGTGGGTAATAGTGGAAAAAAGGATATGTCCAAATATAAACTACACAGAAGCATTGTATGAAACTTCTTTCTGTTCTGTGCATTCAACTAACAGTGTTGAACCTTACTTTTGATTGAGCCGTTCTGAAACACTCTTTCTGTAGAAACTGCAATTGGACATTCTGAGTGCTAAGAGGCCTATATTGGGAAAAAGAATGTCTACAAATAAAAACTACACAGAAGAATTGTGTGAAACTTCTTTCTGTTCTGTTTGTTCAACTAAAAGAGTTGAACCTTAGTTTTGATTGAGCCGTTCTGAAACACTCTTTCTGTAGAAAATGCAAGTGGAGATTCGGAGCGCTAAGAGGGTAATAGTGGAAAAAGGAATGTCTCCAAATATAAACTACACAGAATCATTCTGTGAAACTTCTTTCTGAACTTTACATTCAGCTAACAGAGTTAAACCATACTTTTGATTGAGCAGATCTGAACACTCTTTCTGTAGAAAATGCAACTGGACATTAGTAGCGTTAAGAGCGTAGTAGTGGAAAAAGGAATATATTCAAATATAAACTACACAGAAGCATTCTGTGAAACTTCTTTCTGATCTGAACATTCAGCTAACAGAGTTAAACCATACTTTTCATTGAGCAGTTTTGAAACACTCTGTCTGTAGAAAATGCAACTGGACATTCGTAGCGCTAAGTGGGTAATAGTGGAATAAAGGATATGTTCAAATATAAACTACACAGAAGCATTGTATGAAACTTCTTTCTGTTCTGTGCATTCAACTAACAGAGTTGAACCTTACTTTTGATTGAGCCGTTCTGAAACACTCTTTCTGTAGAAACTGCAATTGGACATTCTGAGCGCTAAGGGGCCTATATTGGGAAAAAGAATGTCTACAAATAAAAACTACACAGAAGAATTGTGTGAAACTTCTTTCTGTTCTGTTTGTTCAACTAAAAGAGTTGAACCTTAGTTTTGATTGAGCCGTTCTGAAACACTCTTTCTTTAGAAAATGCAAGTGGAGATTCGGAGCGCTAAGAGGGTAGTAGTGGAAAAAGGAATGTCTCCAAATATAAACTACACAGAATCATTCTGTGAAACTTCTTTCTGATCTGTGCATTCAGCTAACAGAATTAAAACGTACTTTTGATTGAGCAGATCTGAACACTCTTTCTGTAGAAAATGCAACTGGACATTAGGAGCCCTAAGAGCGTAGTAGTGGAAAAAGGAATATATTCAAATATAAACTACACAGAAGCATTCTGTGAAACTTCTTTCTGATCTGAGCATTCAGCTAACAGAGTTAAACCATACTTTTGATTGAGCAGTTTTGAAACACTCTGTCTGTAGAAAATGCAACTGGACATTCGCAGCGCTAAGTGGGTAATAGTGGAAAAAAGGATATGTTCAAATATAAACTATACAGAAGCATTGTATGAAACTTCTTTCTGTTCTGTGCATTCAACTAACAGAGTTGAACCTTACTTTTGATTGAGCCGTTCTGAAACACTCTTTCTGTAGTAACTGCAATTGGACATTCTGAGCGCTAAGAGGCCTATATTGGGAAAAAGAATGTCTACAAATAAAAACTACACAGAAGAATTGTGTGAAACTTCTTTCTGTTCTGTTTGTTCAACTAAAAGAGTTGAACCTTAGTTTTGATTGAGCCGTTCTGAAACACTCTTTCTTTAGAAAATGCAAGTGGAGATTCGGAGCGCTAAGAGGGTAATAGTGGAAAAAGGAATGTCTCCAAATATAAACTACACAGAATCATTCTGTGAAACTTCTTTCTGATCTGTGCATTCAGCTAACAGAATTAAACCATACTTTTGATTGAGCAGATCTGAACACTCTTTCTGTAGAAAATGCAACTGGACATTAGGAGCGCTAAGAGCGTAGTAGTGGAAAAAGGAATATATTCAAATATAAACTACACAGAAGCATTCTGTGAAACTTCTTTCTGATCTGAGCATTCAGCTAACAGAGTTAAACCATACTTTTGATTGAGCAGTTTTGAAACACTCTGTCTGTAGAAAATGCAACTGGACATTCGTAGCGCTAAGTGGGTAATAGTGGAAAAAAGGATATGTTCAAATATAAACTACACAGAAGCATTGTATGAAACTTCTTTCTGTTCTGTGCATTCAACTAACAGAGTTGAACCTTACTTTTGATTGAGCCGTTCTGAAACACTCTTTCTGTAGAAACTGCAATTGGACATTCTGAGCGCTAAGAGGCCTATATTGGGAAAAAGAATGTCTACAAATAAAAACTACACAGAAGAATTGTGTGAAACTTCTTTCTGTTCTGTTTGTTCAACTAAAATAGTTGAACCTTAGTTTTGATTGAGCCGTTCTGAAACACTCTTTCTGTAGAAAATGCAAGTGGAGATTCGGAGCGCTAAGAGGGTAATAGTGGAAAAAGGAATGTCTCCAAATATAAACTACACAGAATCATTCTGTGAAACTTCTTTCTGAACTGTGCATTCAGCTAACAGAGTTAAACCATACTTTTGATTGAGCAGATCTGAACACTCTTTCTGTAGAAAATGCAAGTGGAGATTCGGAGCGCTAAGAGGGTAATAGTGGAAAAAGGAATGTCTCCAAATATAAACTACACAGAATAATTCTGTGAAACTTCTTTCTGATCTGTGCATTCAGCTAACAGAGTTAAACCATACTTTTGATTGAGCAGATCTGAACACTCTTTCTGTAGAAAATGCAACTGGACATTTGGAGCGCTAAGAGAGTAGTAGTGGAAAAAGGAATATATTCAAATATAAACTACACAGAAGCATTCTGTGAAACTTCTTTCTGATCTGAGCATTCAGCTAACAGAGTTAAACCATACTTTTGATTGAGCAGTTTTGAAACACTCTGTCTGTAGAAAATGCAACTGGACATTGGTAGCACTAAGTGGGTAATAGTGGAAAAAAGGATATGTCCAAATATAAACTACACAGAAGCATTGTATGAAACTTCTTTCTGTTCTGTGCATTCAACTAACAGAGTTGAACCTTACTTTTGATTGAGCCGTTCTGAAACACTCTTTCTGTAGAAACTGCAATTGGACATTCTGAGCGCTAAGAGGCCTATATTGGGAAAAAGAATGTCTACAAATAAAAACTACACAGAAGAATTGTGTGAAACTTCTTTCTGTTCTGTTTGTTCAACTAAAAGAGTTGAACCTTAGTTTTGATTGAGCCGTTCTGAAACACTCTTTCTGTAGAAAATGCAAGTGGAGATTCGGAGCGCTAAGAGGGTAATAGTGGAAAAAGGAATGTCTCCAAATATAAACTACACAGAATCATTCTGTGAAACTTCTTTCTGAACTGTGCATTCAGCTAACAGAGTTAAACCATACTTTTGATTGAGCAGATCTGAACACTCTTTCTGTAGAAAATGCAACTGGACATTAGTAGCGCTAAGAGCGTAGTAGTGGAAAAAGGAATATATTCAAATATAAACTACACAGAAGCATTCTGTGAAACTTCTTTCTGATCTGAACATTCAGCTAACAGAGTTAAACCATACTTTTGATTGAGCAGTTTTGAAACACTCTGTCTGTAGAAAATGCAACTGGACATTCGTAGCGCTAAGTGGGTAATAGTGGAATAAAGGATATGTTCAAATATAAACTACACAGAAGCATTGTATGAAACTTCTTTCTGTTCTGTGCATTCAACTAACAGAGTTGAACCTTACTTTTGATTGAGCCGTTCTGAAACACTCTTTCTGTAGAAACTGCAATTGGACATTCTGAGCGCTAAGAGGCCTATATTGGGAAAATGAATGTCTACAAATAAAAACTACACAGAAGAATTGTGTGAAACTTCTTTCTGTTCTGTTTGTTCAACTAAAAGAGTTGAACCTTAGTTTTCATTGAGCCGTTCTGAAACACTCTTTCTGTAGAAAATGCAAGTGGAGATTCGGAGCGCTAAGAGGGTAATAGTGGAAAAAGGAATGTCTCCAAATATAAACTACACAGAATCATTCTGTGAAACTTCTTTCTGAACTGTGCATTCAGCTAACAGAGTTAAACCGTACTTTTGATTGAGCAGATCTGAACACTCTTTCTGTAGAAAATGCAAGTGGAGATTCGGAGCGCTAAGAGGGTAATAGTGGAAAAAGGAATGTCTCCAAATATAAACTACACAGAATAATTCTGTGAAACTTCTTTCTGATCTGTGCATTCAGCTAACAGAGTTAAACCATACTTTTGATTGAGCAGATCTGAACACTCTTTCTGTAGTAAATGCAACTGGACATTTGGAGCGCTAAGAGAGTAGTAGTGGAAAAAGGAATATATTCAAATATAAACTACACAGAAGCATTCTGTGAAACTTCTTTCTGATCTGAGCATTCAGCTAACAGAGTTAAACCATACTTTTGATTGAGCAGTTTTGAAACACTCTGTCTGTAGAAAATGCAACTGGACATTCGTAGCACTAAGTGGGTAATAGTGGAAAAAAGGATATGTCCAAATATAAACTACACAGAAGCATTGTATGAAACTTCTTTCTGTTCTGTGCATTCAACTAACAGAGTTGAACCTTACTTTTGATTGAGCCGTTCTGAAACACTCTTTCTGTAGAAACTGCAATTGGACATTCTGAGCGCTAAGAGGCCTATATTGGGAAAAAGAATGTCTACAAATAAAAACTACACAGAAGAATTGTGTGAAACTTCTTTCTGTTCTGTTTGTTCAACTAAAAGAGTTGAACCTTAGTTTTGATTGAGCCGTTCTGAAACACTCTTTCTTTAGAAAATGCAAGTGGAGATTCGGAGCGCTAAGAGGGTAATAGTGGAAAAAGGAATGTCTCCAAATATAAACTACACAGAATCATTCTGTGAAACTTCTTTCTGATCTGTGCATTCAGCTAACAGAATTAAAACATACTTTTGATTGAGCAGATCTGAACACTCTTTCTGTAGAAAATGCAACTGGACATTAGGAGCGCTAAGAGCGTAGTAGTGGAAAAAGGAATATATTCAAATATAAACTACACAGAAGCATTCTGTGAAACTTCTTTCTGATCTGAGCATTCAGCTAACAGAGTTAAACCATACTTTTGATTGAGCAGTTTTGAAACACTCTGTCTGTAGAAAATGCAACTGGACATTCGTAGCGCTAAGTGGGTAATAGTGGAAAAAAGGATATGTTCAAATATAAACTACACAGAAGCATTGTATGAAACTTCTTTCTGTTCTGTGCATTCAACTAACAGAGTTGAACCTTACTTTTGATTGAGCCGTTCTGAAACACTCTTTCTGTAGAAACTGCAATTGGACATTCTGAGCGCTAAGAGGCCTATATTGGGAAAAAGAATGTCTACAAATAAAAACTACACAGAAGAATTGTGTGAAACTTCTTTCTGTTCTGTTTGTTCAACTAAAAGAGTTGAACCTTAGTTTTGATTGAGCCGTTCTGAAACACTCTTTCTGTAGAAAATGCAAGTGGAGATTCGGAGCGCTAAGAGGGTAATAGTGGAAAAAGGAATGTCTCCAAATATAAACTACACAGAATCATTCTGTGAAACTTCTTTCTGAACTGTGCATTCAGCTGACAGAGTTAAACCATACTTTTGATTGAGCAGATCTGAACACTCTTTCTGTAGAAAATGCAAGTGGAGATTCGGAGCGCTAAGAGGGTAATAGTGGAAAAAGGAATGTCTCCAAATATAAACTACACAGAATAATTCTGTGAAACTTCTTTCTGATCTGTGCATTCAGCTAACAGAGTTAAACCATACTTTTGATTGAGCAGATCTGAACACTCTTTCTGTAGAAAATGCAACTGGACATTTGGAGCGCTAAGAGAGTAGTAGTGGAAAAAGGAATATATTCAAATATAAACTACACAGAAGCATTCTGTGAAACTTCTTTCTGATCTGAGCATTCAGCTAACAGAGTTAAACCATACTTTTGATTGAGCAGTTTTGAAACACTCTGTCTGTAGAAAATGCAACTGGACATTCGTAGCACTAAGTGGGTAATAGTGGAAAAAAGGATATGTCCAAATATAAACTACACAGAAGCATTGTATGAAACTTCTTTCTGTTCTGTGCATTCAACTAACAGTGTTGAACCTTACTTTTGATTGAGCCGTTCTGAAACACTCTTTCTGTAGAAACTGCAATTGGACATTCTGAGTGCTAAGAGGCCTATATTGGGAAAAAGAATGTCTACAAATAAAAACTACACAGAAGAATTGTGTGAAACTTCTTTCTGTTCTGTTTGTTCAACTAAAAGAGTTGAACCTTAGTTTTGATTGAGCCGTTCTGAAACACTCTTTCTGTAGAAAATGCAAGTGGAGATTCGGAGCGCTAAGAGGGTAATAGTGGAAAAAGGAATGTCTCCAAATATAAACTACACAGAATCATTCTGTGAAACTTCTTTCTGAACTTTACATTCAGCTAACAGAGTTAAACCATACTTTTGATTGAGCAGATCTGAACACTCTTTCTGTAGAAAATGCAACTGGACATTAGTAGCGTTAAGAGCGTAGTAGTGGAAAAAGGAATATATTCAAATATAAACTACACAGAAGCATTCTGTGAAACTTCTTTCTGATCTGAACATTCAGCTAACAGAGTTAAACCATACTTTTCATTGAGCAGTTTTGAAACACTCTGTCTGTAGAAAATGCAACTGGACATTCGTAGCGCTAAGTGGGTAATAGTGGAATAAAGGATATGTTCAAATATAAACTACACAGAAGCATTGTATGAAACTTCTTTCTGTTCTGTGCATTCAACTAACAGAGTTGAACCTTACTTTTGATTGAGCCGTTCTGAAACACTCTTTCTGTAGAAACTGCAATTGGACATTCTGAGCGCTAAGAGGCCTATATTGGGAAAATGAATGTCTACAAATAAAAACTACACAGAAGAATTGTGTGAAACTTCTTTCTGTTCTGTTTGTTCAACTAAAAGAGTTGAACCTTAGTTTTCATTGAGCCGTTCTGAAACACTCTTTCTGTAGAAAATGCAAGTGGAGATTCGGAGCGCTAAGAGGGTAATAGTGGAAAAAGGAATGTCTCCAAATATAAACTACACAGAATCATTCTGTGAAACTTCTTTCTGAACTGTGCATTCAGCTAACAGAGTTAAACCATACTTTTGATTGAGCAGATCTGAACACTCTTTCTGTAGAAAATGCAAGTGGAGATTCGGAGCGCTAAGAGGGTAATAGTGGAAAAAGGAATGTCTCCAAATATAAACTACACAGAATAATTCTGTGAAACTTCTTTCTGATCTGTGCATTCAGCTAACAGAGTTAAACCATACTTTTGATTGAGCAGATCTGAACACTCTTTCTGTAGTAAATGCAACTGGACATTTGGAGCGCTAAGAGAGTAGTAGTGGAAAAAGGAATATATTCAAATATAAACTACACAGAAGCATTCTGTGAAACTTCTTTCTGATCTGAGCATTCAGCAAACAGAGTTAAACCATACTTTTGATTGAGCAGTTTTGAAACACTCTGTCTGTAGAAAATGCAACTGGACATTCGTAGCACTAAGTGGGTAATAGTGGAAAAAAGGATATGTCCAAATATAAACTACACAGAAGCATTGTATGAAACTTCTTTCTGTTCTGTGCATTCAACTAACAGACTTGAACCTTACTTTTGATTGAGCCGTTCTGAAACACTCTTTCTGTAGAAACTGCAATTGGACATTCTGAGCGCTAAGAGGCCTATATTGGGAAAAAGAATGTCTACAAATAAAAACTACACAGAAGAATTGTGGGAAACTTCTTTCTGTTCTGTTTGTTCAACTAAAAGAGTTGAACCTTAGTTTTGATTGAGCCGTTCTGAAACACTCTTTCTTTAGAAAATGCAAGTGGAGATTCGGAGCGCTAAGAGGGTAATAGTGGAAAAAGGAATGTCTCCAAATATAAACTACACAGAATCATTCTGTGAAACTTCTTTCTGATCTGTGCATTCAGCTAACAGAATTAAAACATACTTTTGATTGAGCAGATCTGAACACTCTTTCTGTAGAAAATGCAACTGGACATTAGGAGCGCTAAGAGCGTAGTAGTGGAAAAAGGAATATATTCAAATATAAACTACACAGAAGCATTCTGTGAAACTTCTTTCTGATCTGAGCATTCAGCTAACAGAGTTAAACCATACTTTTGATTGAGCAGTTTTGAAACACTCTGTCTGTAGAAAATGCAACTGGACATTCGTAGCGCTAAGTGGGTAATAGTGGAAAAAAGGATATGTTCAAATATAAACTACACAGAACCATTGTATGAAACTTCTTTCTGTTCTGTGCATTCAACTAACAGAGTTGAACCTTACTTTTGATTGAGCCGTTCTGAAACACTCTTTCTGTAGAAACTGCAATTGGACATTCTGAGCGCTAAGAGGCCTATATTGGGAAAAAGAATGTCTACAAATAAAAACTACACAGAAGAATTGTGTGAAACTTCTTTCTGTTCTGTTTTTTCAACTAAAAGAGTTGAACCTTAGTTTTGATTGAGCCGTTCTGAAACACTCTTTCTGTAGAAAATGCAAGTGGAGATTCGGAGCGCTAAGAGGGTAATAGTGGAAAAAGGAATGTCTCCAAATATAAACTACACAGAATCATTCTGTGAAACTTCTTTCTGAACTGTGCATTCAGCTAACAGAGTTAAACCATACTTTTGATTGAGCAGATCTGAACACTCTTTCTGTAGAAAATGCAAGTGGAGATTCGGAGCGCTAAGAGGGTAATAGTGGAAAAAGGAATGTCTCCAAATATAAACTACACAGAATAATTCTGTGAAACTTCTTTCTGATCTGTGCATTCAGCTAACAGAGTTAAACCATACTTTTGATTGAGCAGATCTGAACACTCTTTCTGTAGAAAATGCCACTGGACATTTGGAGCGCTAAGAGAGTAGTAGTGGAAAAAGGAATATATTCAAATATAAACTACACAGAAGCATTCTGTGAAACTTCTTTCTGATCTGAGCATTCAGCTAACAGAGTTAAACCATACTTTTGATTGAGCAGTTTTGAAACACTCTGTCTGTAGAAAATGCAACTATACATTCGTAGCACTAAGTGGGTAATAGTGGAAAAAAGGATATGTCCAAATATAAACTACACAGAAGCATTGTATGAAACTTCTTTCTGTTCTGTGCATTCAACTAACAGAGTTGAACCTTACTTTTGATTGAGCCGTTCTGAAACACTCTTTCTGTAGAAACTGCAATTGGACATTCTGAGCGCTAAGAGGCCTATATTGGGAAAAAGAATGTCTACAAATAAAAACTACACAGAAGAATTGTGTGAAACTTCTTTCTGTTCTGTTTGTTCAACTAAAAGAGTTGAACCTTAGTTTTGATTGAGCCGTTCTGAAACACTCTTTCTTTAGAAAATGCAAGTGGAGATTCGGAGCGCTAAGAGGGTAATAGTGGAAAAAGGAATGTCTCCAAATATAAACTACACAGAATCATTCTGTGAAACTTCTTTCTGATCTGCGCATTCAGCTAACAGAATTAAACCATACTTTTGATTGAGCAGATCTGAACACTCTTTCTGTAGAAAATGCAACTGGACATTAGGAGCGCTAAGAGCGTAGTAGTGGAAAAAGTAATATATTCAAATATAAACTACACAGAAGCATTCTGTGAAACTTCTTTCTGATCTGAGCATTCAGCTAACAGAGTTAAACCATACTTTTGATTGAGCAGTTTTGAAACACTCTGTCTGTAGAAAATGCAACTGGACATTCGTAGCGCTAAGTGGGTAATAGTGGAAAAAAGGATATGTTCAAATATAAACTACACAGAATCATTGTATGAAACTTCTTTCTGTTCTGTGCATTCAACTAACAGAGTTGAACCTTACTTTTGATTGAGCCGTTCTGAAACACTCTTTCTGTAGAAACTGCAATTGGACATTCTGAGCGCTAAGAGGCCTATATTGGGAAAAAGAATGTCTACAAATAAAAACTACACAGAAGAATTGTGTGAAACTTCTTTCTGTTCTGTTTGTTCAACTAAAAGAGTTGAACCTTAGTTTTGATTGAGCCGTTCTGAAACACTCTTTCTGTAGAAAATGCAAGTGGAGATTCGGAGCGCTAAGAGGGTAATAGTGGAAAAAGGAATGTCTCCAAATATAAATTACACAGAATCATTCTGTGAAACTTCTTTCTGAACTGTGCATTCAGCTAACAGAGTTAAACCATACTTTTGATTGAGCAGATCTGAACACTCTTTCTGTAGAAAATGCAAGTGGAGATTCGGAGCGCTAAGAGGGTAATAGTGGAAAAAGGAATGTCTCCAAATATAAACTACACAGAATAATTCTGTGAAACTTCTTTCTGATCTGTGCATTCAGCTAACAGAGTTAAACCATACTTTTGATTGAGCAGATATGAACACTCTTTCTGTAGAAAATGCAACTGGACATTTGGAGCGCTAAGAGAGTAGTAGTGGAAAAAGGAATATATTCAAATATAAACTACACAGAAGCATTCTGTGAAACTTCTTTCTGATCTGAGCATTCAGCTAACAGAGTTAAACCATACTTTTGATTGAGCAGTTTTGAAACACTCTGTCTGTAGAAAATGCAACTGGACATTCATAGCACTAAGTGGGTAATAGTGGAAAAAAGGATATGTCCAAATATAAACTACACAGAAGCATTGTATGAAACTTCTTTCTGTTCTGTGCATTCAACTAACAGAGTTGAACCTTACTTTTGATTGAGCCGTTCTGAAACACTCTTTCTGTAGAAACTGCAATTGGACATTCTGAGCGCTAAGAGGCCTATATTGGGAAAAAGAATGTCTACAAATAAAAACTACACAGAAGAATTGTGTGAAACTTCTTTCTGTTCTGTTTGTTCAACTAAAAGAGTTGAACCTTAGTTTTGATTGAGCCGTTCTGAAACACTCTTTCTTTAGAAAATGCAAGTGGAGATTCGGAGCGCTAAGTGGGTAATAGTGGAAAAAGGAATGTCTCCAAATATAAACTACACAGAATCATTCTGTGAAACTTCTTTCTGATCTGTGCATTCAGCTAACAGAATTAAAACATACTTTTGATTGAGCAGATCTGAACACTCTTTCTGTAGAAAATGCAACTGGACATTAGGAGCGCTAAGAGCGTAGTAGTGGAAAAAGGAATATATTCAAATATAAACTACACAGAAGCATTCTGTGAAACTTCTTTCTGATCTGAGCATTCAGCTAACAGAGTTAAACCATACTTTTGATTGAGCAGTTTTGAAACACTCTGTCTGTAGAAAATGCAACTGGACATTCGTAGCGCTAAGTGGGTAATAGTGGAAAAAAGGATATGTTCAAATATAAACTACACAGAAGCATTGTATGAAACTTCTTTCTGTTCTGTGCATTCAACTAACAGAGTTGAACCTTACTTTTGATTGAGCCGTTCTGAAACACTCTTTCTGTAGAAACTGCAATTGGACATTCTGAGCGCTAAGAGGCCTATATTGGGAAAAAGAATGTCTACAAATAAAAACTACACAGAAGAATTGTGTGAAACTTCTTTCTGTTCTGTTTGTTCAACTAAAAGAGTTGAACCTTAGTTTTGATTGAGCCGTTCTGAAACACTCTTTCTTTAGAAAATGCAAGTGGAGATTCGGAGCGCTAAGAGGGTAATAGTGGAAAAAGGAATGTCTCCAAATATAAACTACACAGAATCATTCTGTGAAACTTCTTTCTGATCTGTGCATTCAGCTAACAGAATTAAAACATACTTTTGATTGAGCAGATCTGAACACTCTTTCTGTAGAAAATGCAACTGGACATTAGGAGCGCTAAGAGCGTAGTAGTGGAAAAAGGAATATATTCAAATATAAACTACACAGAAGCATTCTGTGAAACTTCTTTCTGATCTGAGCATTCAGCTAACAGAGTTAAACCATACTTTTGATTGAGCAGTTTTGAAACAATCTGTCTGTAGAAAATGCAACTGGACATTCGTAGCGCTAAATGGGTAATAGTGGAAAAAAGGATATGTTCAAATATAAACTACACAGAAGCATTGTATGAAACTTCTTTCTGTTCTGTGCATTCAACTAACAGAGTTGAACCTTACTTTTGATTGAGCCGTTCTGAAACACTCTTTCTGTAGAAACTGCAATTGGACATTCTGAGCGCTAAGAGGCCTATATTGGGAAAAAGAATGTCTACAAATAAAAACTACACAGAAGAATTGTGTGAAACTTCTTTCTGTTCTGTTTGTTCAACTAAAAGAGTTGAACCTTAGTTTTGATTGAGCCGTTCTGAAACACTCTTTCTGTAGAAAATGCAAGTGGAGATTCGGAGCGCTAAGAGGGTAATAGTGGAAAAAGGAATGTCTCCAAATATAAACTACACAGAATCATTCTGTGAAACTTCTTTCTGAACTGTGCATTCAGCTAACAGAGTTAAACCATACTTTTGATTGAGCAGATCTGAACACTCTTTCTGTAGAAAATGCAAGTGGAGATTCGGAGCGCTAAGAGGGTAATAGTGGAAAAAGGAATGTCTCCAAATATAAACTACACAGAATAATTCTGTGAAACTACTTTCTGATCTGTGCATTCAGCTAACAGAGTTAAACCATACTTTTGATTGAGCAGATCTGAACACTCTTTCTGTAGAAAATGCAACTGGACATTTGGAGCGCTAAGAGAGTAGTAGTGGAAAAAGGAATATATTCAAATATAATCTACACAGAAGCATTCTGTGAAACTTCTTTCTGATCTGAGCATTCAGCTAACAGAGTTAAACCATACTTTTGATTGAGCAGTTTTGAAACACTCTGTCTGTAGAAAATGCAACTGGACATTCGTAGCACTAAGTGGGTAATAGTGGAAAAAAGGATATGTCCAAATATAAACTACACAGAAGCATTGTATGAAACTTCTTTCTGTTCTGTGCATTCAACTAACAGAGTTGAACCTTACTTTTGATTGAGCCGTTCTGAAACACTCTTTCTGTAGAAACTGCAGTTGGACATTCTGAGCGCTAAGAGGCCTATATTGGGAAAAAGAATGTCTACAAATAAAAACTACACAGAAGAATTGTGTGAAACTTCTTTCTGTTCTGTTTGTTCAACTAAAAGAGTTGAACCTTAGTTTTGATTGAGCCGTTCTGAAACACTCTTTCTTTAGAAAATGCAAGTGGAGATTCGGAGCGCTAAGTGGGTAATAGTGGAAAAAGGAATGTCTCCGAATATAAACTACACAGAATCATTCTGTGAAACTTCTTTCTGATCTGTGCATTCAGCTAACAGAATTAAAACATACTTTTGATTGAGCAGATCTGAACACTCTTTCTGTAGAAAATGCAACTGGACATTAGGAGCGCTAAGAGCGTAGTAGTGGAAAAAGGAATATATTCAAATATAAACTACACAGAAGCATTCTGTGAAACTTCTTTCTGATCTGAGCATTCAGCTAACAGAGTTAAACCATACTTTGATTGAGCAGTTTTGAAACACTCTGTTTGTAGAAAATGCAACTGGACATTCGTAGCGCTAAGTGGGTAATAGTGGAAAAAAGGATATGTTCAAATATAAACTACACAGAAGCATTGTATGAAACTTCTTTCTGTTCTGTGCATTCAACTAACAGAGTTGAACCTTACTTTTGATTGAGCCGTTCTGAAACACTCTTTCTGTAGAAACTGCAATTGGACATTCTGAGCGCTAAGAGGCCTATATTGGGAAAAAGAATGTCTACAAATAAAAACTACACAGAAGAATTGTGTGAAACTTCTTTCTGTTCTGTTTGTTCAACTAAAAGAGTTGAACCTTAGTTTTGATTGAGCCGTTCTGAAACACTCTTTCCTTAGAAAATGCAAGTGGAGATTCGGAGCGCTAAGAGGGTAATAGTGGAAAAAGGAATGTCTCCAAATATAAACTACACAGAATAATTCTGTGAAACTTCTTTCTGATCTGTGCATTCAGCTAACAGAGTTAAACCATACTTTTGATTGAGCAGATCTGAACACTCTTTCTGTAGAAAATGCAACTGGACATTTGGAGCGCTAAGAGAGTAGTAGTGGAAAAAGGAATATATTCAAATATAATCTACACAGAAGCATTCTGTGAAACTTCTTTCTGATCTGAGCATTCAGCTAACAGAGTTAAACCATACTTTTGATTGAGCAGTCTTGAAACACTCTGTCTGTAGAAAATGCAACTGGACATTCGTAGCACTAAGTGGGTAATAGTGGAAAAAAGGATATGTCCAAATATAAACTACACAGAAGCATTGTATGAAACTTCTTTCTGTTCTGTGCATTCAACTAACAGAGTTGAACCTTACTTTTGATTGAGCCGTTCTGAAACACTCTTTCTGTAGAAACTGCAATTGGACATTCTGAGCGCTAAGAGGCCTATATTGGGAAAAAGAATGTCTACAAATAAAAACTACACAGAAGAATTGTGTGAAACTTCTTTCTGTTCTGTTTGTTCAACTAAAAGAGTTGAACCTTAGTTTTGATTGAGCCGTTCTGAAACACTCTTTCTGTAGAAAATGCAAGTGGAGATTCGGAGCGCTAAGAGGGTAATAGTGGAAAAAGGAATGTCTCCAAATATAAACTACACAGAATCATTCTGTGAAACTTCTTTCTGAACTGTGCATTCAGCTAAGAGAGTTAAACCATACTTTTGATTGAGCAGATCTGAACACTCTTTCTGTAGAAAATGCAAGTGGAGATTCGGAGCGCTAAGAGGGTAATAGTGGAAAAAGGAATGTCTCCAAATATAAACTACACAGAATAATTCTGTGAAACTTCTTTCTGATCTGTGCATTCAGCTAACAGAGTTAAACCATACTTTTGATTGAGCAGATCTGAACACTCTTTCTGTAGAAAATGCAACTGGACATTTGGAGCGCTAAGAGAGTAGTAGTGGAAAAAGGAATATATTCAAATATAATCTACACAGAAGCATTCTGTGAAACTTCTTTCTGATCTGAGCATTCAGCTAACAGAGTTAAACCATACTTTTGATTGAGCAGTTTTGAAACACTCTGTCTGTAGAAAATGCAACTGGACATTCGTAGCACTAAGTGGGTAATAGTGGAAAAAAGGATATGTCCAAATATAAACTACACAGAAGCATTGTATGAAACTTCTTTCTGTTCTGTGCATTCAACTAACAGAGTTGAACCTTACTTTTGATTGAGCCGTTCTGAAACACTCTTTCTGTAGAAACTGCAGTTGGACATTCTGAGCGCTAAGAGGCCTATATTGGGAAAAAGAATGTCTACAAATAAAAACTACACAGAAGAATTGTGTGAAACTTCTTTCTGTTCTGTTTGTTCAACTAAAAGAGTTGAACCTTAGTTTTGATTGAGCCGTTCTGAAACACTCTTTCTTTAGAAAATGCAAGTGGAGATTCGGAGCGCTAAGTGGGTAATAGTGGAAAAAGGAATGTCTCCGAATATAAACTACACAGAATCATTCTGTGAAACTTCTTTCTGATCTGTGCATTCAGCTAACAGAATTAAAACATACTTTTGATTGAGCAGATCTGAACACTCTTTCTGTAGAAAATGCAACTGGACATTAGGAGCGCTAAGAGCGTAGTAGTGGAAAAAGGAATATATTCAAATATAAACTACACAGAAGCATTCTGTGAAACTTCTTTCTGATCTGAGCATTCAGCTAACAGAGTTAAACCATACTTTTGATTGAGCAGTTTTGAAACACTCTGTCTGTAGAAAATGCAACTGGACATTCGTAGCGCTAAGTGGGTAATAGTGGAAAAAAGGATATGTTCAAATATAAACTACACAGAAGCATTGTATGAAACTTCTTTCTGTTCTGTGCATTCAACTAACAGAGTTGAACCTTACTTTTGATTGAGCCGTTCTGAAACACTCTTTCTGTAGAAACTGCAATTGGACATTCTGAGCGCTAAGAGGCCTATATTGGGAAAAAGAATGTCTACAAATAAAAACTACACAGAAGAATTGTGTGAAACTTCTTTCTGTTCTGTTTGTTCAACTAAAAGAGTTGAACCTTAGTTTTGATTGAGCCGTTCTGAAACACTCTTTCTTTAGAAAATGCAAGTGGAGATTCGGAGCGCTAAGAGGGTAATAGTGGAAAAAGGAATGTCTCCAAATATAAACTACACAGAATCATTCTGTGAAACTTCTTTCTGATCTGTGCATTCAGCTAACAGAATTAAAACATACTTTTGATTGAGCAGATCTGAACACTCTTTCTGTAGAAAATGCAACTGGACATTAGGAGCGCTAAGAGCGTAGTAGTGGAAAAAGGAATATATTCAAATATAAACTACACAGAAGCATTCTGTGAAACTTCTTTCTGATCTGAGCATTCAGCTAACAGAGTTAAACCATACTTTTGATTGAGCAGTTTTGAAACAATCTGTCTGTAGAAAATGCAACTGGACATTCGTAGCGCTAAGTGGGTAATAGTGGAAAAAAGGAGATGTTCAAATATAAACTACACAGAAGCATTGTATGAAACTTCTTTCTGTTCTGTGCATTCAACTAACAGAGTTGAACCTTACTTTTGATTGAGCCGTTCTGAAACACTCTTTCTGTAGAAACTGCAATTGGACATTCTGAGCGCTAAGAGGCCTATATTGGGAAAAAGAATGTCTACAAATAAAAACTACACAGAAGAATTGTGTGAAACTTCTTTCTGTTCTGTTTGTTCAACTAAAAGAGTTGAACCTTAGTTTTGATTGAGCCGTTCTGAAACACTCTTTCTGTAGAAAATGCAAGTGGAGATTCGGAGCGCTAAGAGGGTAATAGTGGAAAAAGGAATGTCTCCAAATATAAACTACACAGAATCATTCTGTGAAACTTCTTTCTGAACTGTGCATTCAGCTAACAGAGTTAAACCATACTTTTGATTGAGCAGATCTGAACACTCTTTCTGTAGAAAATGCAAGTGGAGATTCGGAGCGCTAAGAGGGTAATAGTGGAAAAAGGAATGTCTCCAAATATAAACTACACAGAATAATTCTGTGAAACTACTTTCTGATCTGTGCATTCAGCTAACAGAGTTAAACCATACTTTTGATTGAGCAGATCTGAACACTCTTTCTGTAGAAAATGCAACTGGACATTTGGAGCGCTAAGAGAGTAGTAGTGGAAAAAGGAATATATTCAAATATAATCTACACAGAAGCATTCTGTGAAACTTCTTTCTGATCTGAGCATTCAGCTAACAGAGTTAAACCATACTTTTGATTGAGCAGTTTTGAAACACTCTGTCTGTAGAAAATGCAACTGGACATTCGTAGCACTAAGTGGGTAATAGTGGAAAAAAGGATATGTCCAAATATAAACTACACAGAAGCATTGTATGAAACTTCTTTCTGTTCTGTGCATTCAACTAACAGAGTTGAACCTTACTTTTGATTGAGCCGTTCTGAAACACTCTTTCTGTAGAAACTGCAGTTGGACATTCTGAGCGCTAAGAGGCCTATATTGGGAAAAAGAATGTCTACAAATAAAAACTACACAGAAGAATTGTGTGAAACTTCTTTCTGTTCTGTTTGTTCAACTAAAAGAGTTGAACCTTAGTTTTGATTGAGCCGTTCTGAAACACTCTTTCTTTAGAAAATGCAAGTGGAGATTCGGAGCGCTAAGTGGGTAATAGTGGAAAAAGGAATGTCTCCAAATATAAACTACACAGAATCATTCTGTGAAACTTCTTTCTGATCTGTGCATTCAGCTAACAGAATTAAAACATACTTTTGATTGAGCAGATCTGAACACTCTTTCTGTAGAAAATGCAACTGGACATTAGGAGCGCTAAGAGCGTAGTAGTGGAAAAAGGAATATATTCAAATATAAACTACACAGAAGCATTCTGTGAAACTTCTTTCTGATCTGAGCATTCAGCTAACAGAGTTAAACCATACTTTGATTGAGCAGTTTTGAAACACTCTGTTTGTAGAAAATGCAACTGGACATTCGTAGCGCTAAGTGGGTAATAGTGGAAAAAAGGATATGTTCAAATATAAACTACACAGAAGCATTGTATGAAACTTCTTTCTGTTCTGTGCATTCAACTAACAGAGTTGAACCTTACTTTTGATTGAGCCGTTCTGAAACACTCTTTCTGTAGAAACTGCAATTGGACATTCTGAGCGCTAAGAGGCCTATATTGGGAAAAAGAATGTCTACAAATAAAAACTACACAGAAGAATTGTGTGAAACTTCTTTCTGTTCTGTTTGTTCAACTAAAAGAGTTGAACCTTAGTTTTGATTGAGCCGTTCTGAAACACTCTTTCTTTAGAAAATGCAAGTGGAGATTCGGAGCGCTAAGAGGGTAATAGTGGAAAAAGGAATGTCTCCAAATATAAACTACACAGAATAATTCTGTGAAACTTCTTTCTGATCTGTGCATTCAGCTAACAGAGTTAAACCATACTTTTGATTGAGCAGATCTGAACACTCTTTCTGTAGAAAATGCAACTGGACATTTGGAGCGCTAAGAGAGTAGTAGTGGAAAAAGGAATATATTCAAATATAATCTACACAGAAGCATTCTGTGAAACTTCTTTCTGATCTGAGCATTCAGCTAACAGAGTTAAACCATACTTTTGATTGAGCAGTCTTGAAACACTCTGTCTGTAGAAAATGCAACTGGACATTCGTAGCACTAAGTGGGTAATAGTGGAAAAAAGGATATGTCCAAATATAAACTACACAGAAGCATTGTATGAAACTTCTTTCTGTTCTGTGCATTCAACTAACAGAGTTGAACCTTACTTTTGATTGAGCCGTTCTGAAACACTCTTTCTGTAGAAACTGCAATTGGACATTCTGAGCGCTAAGAGGCCTATATTGGGAAAAAGAATGTCTACAAATAAAAACTACACAGAAGAATTGTGTGAAACTTCTTTCTGTTCTGTTTGTTCAACTAAAAGAGTTGAACCTTAGTTTTGATTGAGCCGTTCTGAAACACTCTTTCTGTAGAAAATGCAAGTGGAGATTCGGAGCGCTAAGAGGGTAATAGTGGAAAAAGGAATGTCTCCAAATATAAACTACACAGAATCATTCTGTGAAACTTCTTTCTGAACTGTGCATTCAGCTAACAGAGTTAAACCATACTTTTGATTGAGCAGATCTGAACACTCTTTCTGTAGAAAATGCAAGTGGAGATTCGGAGCGCTAAGAGGGTAATAGTGGAAAAAGGAATGTCTCCAAATATAAACTACACAGAATAATTCTGTGAAACTTCTTTCTGATCTGTGCATTCAGCTAACAGAGTTAAACCATACTTTTGATTGAGCAGATCTGAACACTCTTTCTGTAGAAAATGCAACTGGACATTTGGAGCGCTAAGAGAGTAGTAGTGGAAAAAGGAATATATTCAAATATAATCTACACAGAAGCATTCTGTGAAACTTCTTTCTGATCTGAGCATTCAGCTAACAGAGTTAAACCATACTTTTGATTGAGCAGTTTTGAAACACTCTGTCTGTAGAAAATGCAACTGGACATTCGTAGCACTAAGTGGGTAATAGTGGAAAAAAGGATATGTCCAAATATAAACTACACAGAAGCATTGTATGAAACTTCTTTCTGTTCTGTGCATTCAACTAACAGAGTTGAACCTTACTTTTGATTGAGCCGTTCTGAAACACTCTTTCTGTAGAAACTGCAGTTGGACATTCTGAGCGCTAAGAGGCCTATATTGGGAAAAAGAATGTCTACAAATAAAAACTACACAGAAGAATTGTGTGAAACTTCTTTCTGTTCTGTTTGTTCAACTAAAAGAGTTGAACCTTAGTTTTGATTGAGCCGTTCTGAAACACTCTTTCTTTAGAAAATGCAAGTGGAGATTCGGAGCGCTAAGTGGGTAATAGTGGAAAAAGGAATGTCTCCGAATATAAACTACACAGAATCATTCTGTGAAACTTCTTTCTGATCTGTGCATTCAGCTAACAGAATTAAAACATACTTTTGATTGAGCAGATCTGAACACTCTTTCTGTAGAAAATGCAACTGGACATTAGGAGCGCTAAGAGCGTAGTAGTGGAAAAAGGAATATATTCAAATATAAACTACACAGAAGCATTCTGTGAAACTTCTTTCTGATCTGAGCATTCAGCTAACAGAGTTAAACCATACTTTGATTGAGCAGTTTTGAAACACTCTGTTTGTAGAAAATGCAACTGGACATTCGTAGCGCTAAGTGGGTAATAGTGGAAAAAAGGATATGTTCAAATATAAACTACACAGAAGCATTGTATGAAACTTCTTTCTGTTCTGTGCATTCAACTAACAGAGTTGAACCTTACTTTTGATTGAGCCGTTCTGAAACACTCTTTCTGTAGAAACTGCAATTGGACATTCTGAGCGCTAAGAGGCCTATATTGGGAAAAAGAATGTCTACAAATAAAAACTACACAGAAGAATTGTGTGAAACTTCTTTCTGTTCTGTTTGTTCAACTAAAAGAGTTGAACCTTAGTTTTGATTGAGCCGTTCTGAAACACTCTTTCTTTAGAAAAGGCAAGTGGAGATTCGGAGCGCTAAGAGGGTAATAGTGGAAAAAGGAATGTCTCCAAATATAAACTACACAGAATAATTCTGTGAAACTTCTTTCTGATCTGTGCATTCAGCTAACAGAATTAAACCATACTTTTGATTGAGCAGATCTGAACACTCTTTCTGTAGAAAATGCAACTGGACATTAGGAGCGCTAAGAGCGTAGTAGTGGAAAAAGGAATATATTCAAATATAAACTACACAGAAGCATTCTGTTAAACTTCTTTCTGATCTGAGCATTCAGCTAACAGAGTTAAACCATACTTTTGATTGAGCAGTTTTGAAACACTCTGTCTGTAGAAAATGCAACTGGACATTCGTAGCGCTAAGTGGGTAATAGTGGAAAAAAGGATATGTTCAGATATAAACTACACAGAAGCATTTTATGAAACTTCTTTCTGTTCTGTGCGTTCAACTAACAGAGTTGAACCTTACTTTTGATTGAGCCGTTCTGAAACACTCTTTCTGTAGAAACTGCAATTGGACATTCTGAGCGCTAAGAGGCCTATATTGGGAAAAAGAATGTCTACAAATAAAAACTACACAGAAGAATTGTGTGAAACTTCTTTCTGTTCTGTTTGTTCAACTAAAAGAGTTGAACCTTAGTTTTGATTGAGCCGTTCTGAAACACTCTTTCTTTAGAAAATGCAAGTGGAGATTCGGAGCGCTAAGAGGGTAATAGTGGAAAAAGGAATGTCTCCAAATATAAACTACACAGAATCATTCTGTGAAACTTCTTTCTGATCTGTGCATTCAGCTAACAGAATTAAAACATACTTTTGATTGAGCAGATCTGTACACTCTTTCTGTAGAAAATGCAACTGGACATTAGGAGCGCTAAGAGCGTAGTAGTGGAAAAAGGAATATATTCAAATATAAACTACACAGACGCATTCTGTGAAACTTCTTTCTGATCTGAGCATTCAGCTAACAGAGTTAAACCATACTTTTGATTGAGCAGTTTTGAAACTCTCTGTCTGTAGAAAATGCAACTGGACATTCGTAGCGCTAAGTGGGTAATAGTGGAAAAAAGGATATGTTCAAATATAAACTACACAGAAGCATTGTATGAAACTTCTTTCTGTTCTGTGCATTCAACTAACAGAGTTGAACCTTACTTTTGATTGAGCCGTTCTGAAACACTCTTTCTGTAGAAACTGCAATTGGACATTCTGAGCTCTAAGAGGCCTATATTGGGAAAAAGAATGTCTACAAATAAAAACTACACAGAAGAATTGTGTGAAACTTCTTTCTGTTCAGTTTGTTCAACTAAAAGAGTTGAACCTTAGTTTTGATTGAGCCGTTCTGAAACACTCTTTCTGTAGAATATGCAAGTGGAGATTCGGAGCGCTAAGAGGGTAATAGTGGAAAAAGGAATGTCTCCAAATATAAACTACACAGAATCATTCTGTGAAACTTCTTTCTGAACTGTGCATTCAGCTAACAGAGTTAAACCATACTTTTGATTGAGCAGATCTGAACACTCTTTCTGTAGAAAATGCAAGTGGAGATTCGGAGCGCTAAGAGGGTAATAGTGGAAAAAGGAATGTCTCCAAATATAAACTACACAGAATAATTCTGTGAAACTTCTTTCTGATCTGTGCATTCAGCTAACAGAGTTAAACCATACTTTTGATTGAGCAGATCTGAACACTCTTTCTGTAGAAAATGCAACTGGACATTTGGAGCGCTAAGAGAGTAGTAGTGGAAAAAGGAATATATTCAAATATAAACTACACAGAAGCATTCTGTGAAACTTCTTTCTGATCTGAGCATTCAGCTAACAGAGTTAAACCATACTTTTGATTGAGCAGTTTTGAAACACTCTGTCTGTAGAAAATGCAACTGGACATTCGTAGCACTAAGTGGGTAATAGTGGAAAAAAGGATATGTCCAAATATAAACTACACAGAAGCATTGTATGAAACTTCTTTCTGTTCTGTGCATTCAACTAACAGAGTTGAACCTTACTTTTGATTGAGCCGTTCTGAAACACTCTTTCTGTAGAAACTGCAGTTGGACATTCTGAGCGCTAAGAGGCCTATATTGGGAAAAAGAATGTCTACAAATAAAAACTACACAGAAGAATTGTGTGAAACTTCTTTCTGTTCTGTTTGTTCAACTAAAAGAGTTGAACCTTAGTTTTGATTGAGCCGTTCTGAAACACTCTTTCTTTAGAAAATGCAAGTGGAGATTCGGAGCGCTAAGTGGGTAATAGTGGAAAAAGGAATGTCTCCGAATATAAACTACACAGAATCATTCTGTGAAACTTCTTTCTGATCTGTGCATTCAGCTAACAGAATTAAAACATACTTTTGATTGAGCAGATCTGAACACTCTTTCTGTAGAAAATGCAACTGGACATTAGGAGCGCTAAGAGCGTAGTAGTGGAAAAAGGAATATATTCAAATATAAACTACACAGAAGCATTCTGTGAAACTTCTTTCTGATCTGAGCATTCAGCTAACAGAGTTAAACCATACTTTGATTGAGCAGTTTTGAAACACTCTGTTTGTAGAAAATGCAACTGGACATTCGTAGCGCTAAGTGGGTAATAGTGGAAAAAAGGATATGTTCAAATATAAACTACACAGAAGCATTGTATGAAACTTCTTTCTGTTCTGTGCATTCAACTAACAGAGTTGAACCTTACTTTTGATTGAGCCGTTCTGAAACACTCTTTCTGTAGAAACTGCAATTGGACATTCTGAGCGCTAAGAGGCCTATATTGGGAAAAAGAATGTCTACAAATAAAAACTACACAGAAGAATTGTGTGAAACTTCTTTCTGTTCTGTTTGTTCAACTAAAAGAGTTGAACCTTAGTTTTGATTGAGCCGTTCTGAAACACTCTTTCTTTAGAAAATGCAAGTGGAGATTCGGAGCGCTAAGAGGGTAATAGTGGAAAAAGGAATGTCTCCATATATAAACTACACAGAATAATTCTGTGAAACTTCTTTCTGATCTGTGCATTCAGCTAACAGAATTAAACCATACTTTTGATTGAGCAGATCTGAACACTCTTTCTGTAGAAAATGCAACTGGACATTAGGAGCGCTAAGAGCGTAGTAGTGGAAAAAGGAATATATTCAAATATAAACTACACAGAAGCATTCTGTTAAACTTCTTTCTGATCTGAGCATTCAGCTAACAGAGTTAAACCATACTTTTGATTGAGCAGTTTTGAAACACTCTGTCTGTAGAAAATGCAACTGGACATTCGTAGCGCTAAGTGGGTAATAGTGGAAAAAAGGATATGTTCAGATATAAACTACACAGAAGCATTTTATGAAACTTCTTTCTGTTCTGTGCGTTCAACTAACAGAGTTGAACCTTACTTTTGATTGAGCCGTTCTGAAACACTCTTTCTGTAGAAACTGCAATTGGACATTCTGAGCGCTAAGAGGCCTATATTGGGAAAAAGAATGTCTACAAATAAAAACTACACAGAAGAATTGTGTGAAACTTCTTTCTGTTCTGTTTGTTCAACTAAAAGAGTTGAACCTTAGTTTTGATTGAGCCGTTCTGAAACACTCTTTCTTTAGAAAATGCAAGTGGAGATTCGGAGCGCTAAGAGGGTAATAGTGGAAAAAGGAATGTCTCCAAATATAAACTACACAGAATCATTCTGTGAAACTTCTTTCTGATCTGTGCATTCAGCTAACAGAATTAAAACATACTTTTGATTGAGCAGATCTGTACACTCTTTCTGTAGAAAATGCAACTGGACATTAGGAGCGCTAAGAGCGTAGTAGTGGAAAAAGGAATATATTCAAATATAAACTACACAGACGCATTCTGTGAAACTTCTTTCTGATCTGAGCATTCAGCTAACAGAGTTAAACCATACTTTTGATTGAGCAGTTTTGAAACACTCTGTCTGTAGAAAATGCAACTGGACATTCGTAGCGCTAAGTGGGTAATAGTGGAAAAAAGGATATGTTCAAATATAAACTACACAGAAGCATTGTATGAAACTTCTTTCTGTTCTGTGCATTCAACTAACAGAGTTGAACCTTACTTTTGATTGAGCCGTTCTGAAACACTCTTTCTGTAGAAACTGCAATTGGACATTCTGAGCTCTAAGAGGCCTATATTGGGAAAAAGAATGTCTACAAATAAAAACTACACAGAAGAATTGTGTGAAACTTCTTTCTGTTCAGTTTGTTCAACTAAAAGAGTTGAACCTTAGTTTTGATTGAGCCGTTCTGAAACACTCTTTCTGTAGAATATGCAAGTGGAGATTCGGAGCGCTAAGAGGGTAATAGTGGAAAAAGGAATGTCTCCAAATATAAACTACACAGAATCATTCTGTGAAACTTCTTTCTGAACTGTGCATTCAGCTAACAGAGTTAAACCATACTTTTGATTGAGCAGATCTGAACACTCTTTCTGTAGAAAATGCAAGTGGAGATTCAGAGCGCTAAGAGGGTAATAGTGGAAAAAGGAATGTCTCCAAATATAAACTACACAGAATAATTCTGTGAAACTTCTTTCTGATCTGTGCATTCAGCTAACAGAGTTAAACCATACTTTTGATTGAGCAGATCTGAACACTCTTTCTGTAGAAAATGCAACTGGACATTTGGAGCGCTAAGAGAGTAGTAGTGGAAAAAGGAATATATTCAAATATAAACTACACAGAAGCATTCTGTGAAACTTCTTTCTGATCTGAGCATTCAGCTAACAGAGTTAAACCATACTTTTGATTGAGCAGTTTTGAAACACTCTGTCTGTAGAAAATGCAACTGGACATTCGTAGCACTAAGTGGGTAATAGTGGAAAAAAGGATATGTCCAAATATAAACTACACAGAAGCATTGTATGAAACTTCTTTCTGTTCTGTGCATTCAACTAACAGAGTTGAACCTTACTTTTGATTGAGCCGTTCTGAAACACTCTTTCTGTAGAAACTGCAGTTGGACATTCTGAGCGCTAAGAGGCCTATATTGGGAAAAAGAATGTCTACAAATAAAAACTACACAGAAGAATTGTGTGAAACTTCTTTCTGTTCTGTTTGTTCAACTAAAAGAGTTGAACCTTAGTTTTGATTGAGCCGTTCTGAAACACTCTTTCTTTAGAAAATGCAAGTGGAGATTCGGAGCGCTAAGAGGGTAATAGTGGAAAAAGGAATGTCTCCAAATATAAACTACACAGAATCATTCTGTGAAACTTCTTTCTGATCTGTGCATTCAGCTAACAGAATTAAAACATACTTTTGATTGAGCAGATCTGTACACTCTTTCTGTAGAAAATGCAACTGGACATTAGGAGCGCTAAGAGCGTAGTAGTGGAAAAAGGAATATATTCAAATATAAACTACACAGACGCATTCTGTGAAACTTCTTTCTGATCTGAGCATTCAGCTAACAGAGTTAAACCATACTTTTGATTGAGCAGTTTTGAAACTCTCTGTCTGTAGAAAATGCAACTGGACATTCGTAGCGCTAAGTGGGTAATAGTGGAAAAAAGGATATGTTCAAATATAAACTACACAGAAGCATTGTATGAAACTTCTTTCTGTTCTGTGCATTCAACTAACAGAGTTGAACCTTACTTTTGATTGAGCCGTTCTGAAACACTCTTTCTGTAGAAACTGCAATTGGACATTCTGAGCTCTAAGAGGCCTATATTGGGAAAAAGAATGTCTACAAATAAAAACTACACAGAAGAATTGTGTGAAACTTCTTTCTGTTCAGTTTGTTCAACTAAAAGAGTTGAACCTTAGTTTTGATTGAGCCGTTCTGAAACACTCTTTCTGTAGAATATGCAAGTGGAGATTCGGAGCGCTAAGAGGGTAATAGTGGAAAAAGGAATGTCTCCAAATATAAACTACACAGAATCATTCTGTGAAACTTCTTTCTGAACTGTGCATTCAGCTAACAGAGTTAAACCATACTTTTGATTGAGCAGATCTGAACACTCTTTCTGTAGAAAATGCAAGTGGAGATTCGGAGCGCTAAGAGGGTAATAGTGGAAAAAGGAATGTCTCCAAATATAAACTACACAGAATAATTCTGTGAAACTTCTTTCTGATCTGTGCATTCAGCTAACAGAGTTAAACCATACTTTTGATTGAGCAGATCTGAACACTCTTTCTGTAGAAAATGCAACTGGACATTTCGAGCGCTAAGAGAGTAGTAGTGGAAAAAGGAATATATTCAAATATAAACTACACAGAAGCATTCTGTGAAACTTCTTTCTGATCTGAGCATTCAGCTAACAGAGTTAAACCATACTTTTGATTGAGCAGTTTTGAAACACTCTGTCTGTAGAAAATGCAACTGGACATTCGTAGCACTAAGTGGGTAATAGTGGAAAAAAGGATATGTCCAAATATAAACTACACAGAAGCATTGTATGAAACTTCTTTCTGTTCTGTGCATTCAACTAACAGAGTTGAACCTTACTTTTGATTGAGCCGTTCTGAAACACTCTTTCTGTAGAAACTGCAGTTGGACATTCTGAGCGCTAAGAGGCCTATATTGGGAAAAAGAATGTCTACAAATAAAAACTACACAGAAGAATTGTGTGAAACTTCTTTCTGTTCTGTTTGTTCAACTAAAAGAGTTGAACCTTAGTTTTGATTGAGCCGTTCTGAAACACTCTTTCTTTAGAAAATGCAAGTGGAGATTCGGAGCGCTAAGTGGGTAATAGTGGAAAAAGGAATGTCTCCGAATATAAACTACACAGAATCATTCTGTGAAACTTCTTTCTGATCTGTGCATTCAGCTAACAGAATTAAAACATACTTTTGATTGAGCAGATCTGAACACTCTTTCTGTAGAAAATGCAACTGGACATTAGGAGCGCTAAGAGCGTAGTAGTGGAAAAAGGAATATATTCAAATATAAACTACACAGAAGCATTCTGTGAAACTTCTTTCTGATCTGAGCATTCAGCTAACAGAGTTAAACCATACTTTGATTGAGCAGTTTTGAAACACTCTGTTTGTAGAAAATGCAACTGGACATTCGTAGCGCTAAGTGGGTAATAGTGGAAAAAAGGATATGTTCAAATATAAACTACACAGAAGCATTGTATGAAACTTCTTTCTGTTCTGTGCATTCAACTAACAGAGTTGAACCTTACTTTTGATTGAGCCGTTCTGAAACACTCTTTCTGTAGAAACTGCAATTGGACATTCTGAGCGCTAAGAGGCCTATATTGGGAAAAAGAATGTCTACAAATAAAAACTACACAGAAGAATTGTGTGAAACTTCTTTCTGTTCTGTTTGTTCAACTAAAAGAGTTGAACCTTAGTTTTGATTGAGCCGTTCTGAAACACTCTTTCTTTAGAAAATGCAAGTGGAGATTCGGAGCGCTAAGAGGGTAATAGTGGAAAAAGGAATGTCTCCATATATAAACTACACAGAATAATTCTGTGAAACTTCTTTCTGATCTGTGCATTCAGCTAACAGAATTAAACCATACTTTTGATTGAGCAGATCTGAACACTCTTTCTGTAGAAAATGCAACTGGACATTAGGAGCGCTAAGAGCGTAGTAGTGGAAAAAGGAATATATTCAAATATAAACTACACAGAAGCATTCTGTTAAACTTCTTTCTGATCTGAGCATTCAGCTAACAGAGTTAAACCATACTTTTGATTGAGCAGTTTTGAAACACTCTGTCTGTAGAAAATGCAACTGGACATTCGTAGCGCTAAGTGGGTAATAGTGGAAAAAAGGATATGTTCAGATATAAACTACACAGAAGCATTTTATGAAACTTCTTTCTGTTCTGTGCGTTCAACTAACAGAGTTGAACCTTACTTTTGATTGAGCCGTTCTGAAACACTCTTTCTGTAGAAACTGCAATTGGACATTCTGAGCGCTAAGAGGCCTATATTGGGAAAAAGAATGTCTACAAATAAAAACTACACAGAAGAATTGTGTGAAACTTCTTTCTGTTCTGTTTGTTCAACTAAAAGAGTTGAACCTTAGTTTTGATTGAGCCGTTCTGAAACACTCTTTCTTTAGAAAATGCAAGTGGAGATTCGGAGCGCTAAGAGGGTAATAGTGGAAAAAGGAATGTCTCCAAATATAAACTACACAGAATCATTCTGTGAAACTTCTTTCTGATCTGTGCATTCAGCTAACAGAATTAAAACATACTTTTGATTGAGCAGATCTGTACACTCTTTCTGTAGAAAATGCAACTGGACATTAGGAGCGCTAAGAGCGTAGTAGTGGAAAAAGGAATATATTCAAATATAAACTACACAGACGCATTCTGTGAAACTTCTTTCTGATCTGAGCATTCAGCTAACAGAGTTAAACCATACTTTTGATTGAGCAGTTTTGAAACACTCTGTCTGTAGAAAATGCAACTGGACATTCGTAGCGCTAAGTGGGTAATAGTGGAAAAAAGGATATGTTCAAATATAAACTACACAGAAGCATTGTATGAAACTTCTTTCTGTTCTGTGCATTCAACTAACAGAGTTGAACCTTACTTTTGATTGAGCCGTTCTGAAACACTCTTTCTGTAGAAACTGCAATTGGACATTCTGAGCTCTAAGAGGCCTATATTGGGAAAAAGAATGTCTACAAATAAAAACTACACAGAAGAATTGTGTGAAACTTCTTTCTGTTCAGTTTGTTCAACTAAAAGAGTTGAACCTTAGTTTTGATTGAGCCGTTCTGAAACACTCTTTCTGTAGAATATGCAAGTGGAGATTCGGAGCGCTAAGAGGGTAATAGTGGAAAAAGGAATGTCTCCAAATATAAACTACACAGAATCATTCTGTGAAACTTCTTTCTGAACTGTGCATTCAGCTAACAGAGTTAAACCATACTTTTGATTGAGCAGATCTGAACACTCTTTCTGTAGAAAATGCAAGTGGAGTTTCAGAGCGCTAAGAGGGTAATAGTGGAAAAAGGAATGTCTCCAAATATAAACTACACAGAATAATTCTGTGAAACTTCTTTCTGATCTGTGCATTCAGCTAACAGAGTTAAACCATACTTTTGATTGAGCAGATCTGAACACTCTTTCTGTAGAAAATGCAACTGGACATTTGGAGCGCTAAGAGAGTAGTAGTGGAAAAAGGAATATATTCAAATATAAACTACACAGAAGCATTCTGTGAAACTTCTTTCTGATCTGAGCATTCAGCTAACAGAGTTAAACCATACTTTTGATTGAGCAGTTTTGAAACACTCTGTCTGTAGAAAATGCAACTGGACATTCGTAGCACTAAGTGGGTAATAGTGGAAAAAAGGATATGTCCAAATATAAACTACACAGAAGCATTGTATGAAACTTCTTTCTGTTCTGTGCATTCAACTAACAGAGTTGAACCTTACTTTTGATTGAGCCGTTCTGAAACACTCTTTCTGTAGAAACTGCAGTTGGACATTCTGAGCGCTAAGAGGCCTATATTGGGAAAAAGAATGTCTACAAATAAAAACTACACAGAAGAATTGTGTGAAACTTCTTTCTGTTCTGTTTGTTCAACTAAAAGAGTTGAACCTTAGTTTTGATTGAGCCGTTCTGAAACACTCTTTCTTTAGAAAATGCAAGTGGAGATTCGGAGCGCTAAGAGGGTAATAGTGGAAAAAGGAATGTCTCCATATATAAACTACACAGAATAATTCTGTGAAACTTCTTTCTGATCTGTGCATTCAGCTAACAGAATTAAACCATACTTTTGATTGAGCAGATCTGAACACTCTTTCTGTAGAAAATGCAACTGGACATTAGGAGCGCTAAGAGCGTAGTAGTGGAAAAAGGAATATATTCAAATATAAACTACACAGAAGCATTCTGTTAAACTTCTTTCTGATCTGAGCATTCAGCTAACAGAGTTAAACCATACTTTTGATTGAGCAGTTTTGAAACACTCTGTCTGTAGAAAATGCAACTGGACATTCGTAGCGCTAAGTGGGTAATAGTGGAAAAAAGGATATGTTCAGATATAAACTACACAGAAGCATTTTATGAAACTTCTTTCTGTTCTGTGCGTTCAACTAACAGAGTTGAACCTTACTTTTGATTGAGCCGTTCTGAAACACTCTTTCTGTAGAAACTGCAATTGGACATTCTGAGCGCTAAGAGGCCTATATTGGGAAAAAGAATGTCTACAAATAAAAACTACACAGAAGAATTGTGTGAAACTTCTTTCTGTTCTGTTTGTTCAACTAAAAGAGTTGAACCTTAGTTTTGATTGAGCCGTTCTGAAACACTCTTTCTTTAGAAAATGCAAGTGGAGATTCGGAGCGCTAAGAGGGTAATAGTGGAAAAAGGAATGTCTCCAAATATAAACTACACAGAATCATTCTGTGAAACTTCTTTCTGATCTGTGCATTCAGCTAACAGAATTAAAACATACTTTTGATTGAGCAGATCTGTACACTCTTTCTGTAGAAAATGCAACTGGACATTAGGAGCGCTAAGAGCGTAGTAGTGGAAAAAGGAATATATTCAAATATAAACTACACAGACGCATTCTGTGAAACTTCTTTCTGATCTGAGCATTCAGCTAACAGAGTTAAACCATACTTTTGATTGAGCAGTTTTGAAACACTCTGTCTGTAGAAAATGCAACTGGACATTCGTAGCGCTAAGTGGGTAATAGTGGAAAAAAGGATATGTTCAAATATAAACTACACAGAAGCATTGTATGAAACTTCTTTCTGTTCTGTGCATTCAACTAACAGAGTTGAACCTTACTTTTGATTGAGCCGTTCTGAAACACTCTTTCTGTAGAAACTGCAATTGGACATTCTGAGCTCTAAGAGGCCTATATTGGGAAAAAGAATGTCTACAAATAAAAACTACACAGAAGAATTGTGTGAAACTTCTTTCTGTTCAGTTTGTTCAACTAAAAGAGTTGAACCTTAGTTTTGATTGAGCCGTTCTGAAACACTCTTTCTGTAGAATATGCAAGTGGAGATTCGGAGCGCTAAGAGGGTAATAGTGGAAAAAGGAATGTCTCCAAATATAAACTACACAGAATCATTCTGTGAAACTTCTTTCTGAACTGTGCATTCAGCTAACAGAGTTAAACCATACTTTTGATTGAGCAGATCTGAACACTCTTTCTGTAGAAAATGCAAGTGGAGATTCAGAGCGCTAAGAGGGTAATAGTGGAAAAAGGAATGTCTCCAAATATAAACTACACAGAATCATTCGGTGAAACTTCTTTCTGATCTGTGCATTCAGCTAACAGAGTTAAACCATACTTTTGATTGAGCAGATCTGAACACTCTTTCTGTAGAAAATGCAACTGGACATTTGGAGCGCTAAGAGAGTAGTAGTGGAAAAAGGAATATATTCAAATATAAACTACACAGAAGCATTCTGTGAAACTTCTTTCTGATCTGAGCATTCAGCTAACAGAGTTAAACCATACTTTTGATTGAGCAGTTTTGAAACACTCTGTCTGTAGAAAATGCAACTGGACATTC